>NW_021318693.1:8100439-8107895 GCF_001605985.2 Dendrobium catenatum
AAATTGATATCTTTTAAAACTTCAATTAATTATCTTTAGGAAATTCAATATTCCCAAAAATAATTAAATATTTTTCCAAAATTATATATACTTAAATGATATATTTTTTAATCAAAACAACAGTACAACTAACTTCTCCCTCTTTTGACATCACAAAAAGGAAGAGAGAAAAAGAAACAAAGCAAAAAAACATCCAAACAGAATTAAACTACAATAAAAAATAACATAAAAAAATTAAAAGAATGATGGCCCCTGATCATTTGAAGGAGGTGATGGAGGAGGTGGATGTGACTGGAAGTAACACAAAAGAGTGGTGAAATGCTCTCCAAACCAGGCCATATCCTTGTCATGATGATGCTATAGGCGAATAATGTCCTCATTATGTTGCTGCTCCCACTGTTTGAATCGCTTCACCAGTTGATCCAGCTGAGAGTGCTGGCAGAGCGGAGTAGGTACAAGAGCAGGTGCAGGAGCCTCCTCCTCTTCTGCCCCCTGAGTTTCCCCATCCCCCTGGTGGAGATGAGTACTATAATGAACGTGAAAGGAATTGTTCGAGTAGAAGGTAGGCTGATAGTTAGGTGGGGCAGGATATTGAAGATTCTAGATTATATGCAATGATATGTCGTAGGGCTAGATTGGGCTTCCTCCTATGTCTTGGTTCTTGAATAATAGTTAAATGCTCGATGTAACAAAAGATTAGGTTAGTGGCATTAAATTCGTGATGGGCCAAAATATAGAAGGTGGTGATTGAGAGAAGTGGAGTAATATGAATGTGATTACTAGATTTTAGGATGATAGAGGTGCGAAGGCCATGTTGGATTGTCCTAGAATCTTTGAGTAAGATGCTAGTCTCTCCAATGTGAAAGTGAGCGCTGATGTTCCTTAAGAAGTGGTTGGCCGAAGCCCAATCATAATCAGGATCATAACTAAGGATATATAGTTTGTCCCCTATGGTGAAAAGTTGCAGAAGTTATGCATAGTCCTGATATATAATCTCGACGAGGCGTCGCTTCACATAGGACCTGAGAGCAGTGAAAGAAGAATTAATGTGGAGGCTGGCAAAAAATTCAAAAAGAAGCTTGAAGTTGAAGGGGACAAAGAGAGTAAGGAGAAAACACAAGGAGGTGTGAGCAAAGAGATCAAGTACCGGATATGACAGAATATTTGAGTTGACAGACTAGGAGACAGTGATTCTGGCTGTCTTGTATCTTTTGTAGGCGGCTTGATCATCCACCTCAGTGAATTGAGGGTCTAGAGTCGCCCTCAAGAAATTCCTAGAAAGATGGCGAGATTGCTTTCCTCCTACCATTGATCAAGAACAATAAGAAAATGGGAAGTGCAAGTTTGATGGAAGAAAAGGGTGTGAGAAAAACTACTTGAGGGGCTCGGTTTATAAAAAATAGGCCGGATCGTCCAGGATGATCATAGAATCATCAAAGATGATCGGGTGCAACAAATGCATCTGGGACTATTGGTAAAAAAGGCAGTAATATCATCTTGGACAATCGGATATCATCCGGGACGATAAGACAGAAACGATCGTCCTGATGAGAGATTTCAGACGACCGTTGAAAAAGAAGATCGTCCGGGATGATTAGGTGGATCATCCAAGACAATGCATAATAATGCATCATACCAGCCAAATTTAAAATGTTTAAATCATGTGTCATGCGTATCATCCAGGACGAACAGGTTGATCGTCTGGGATGATCACCAATAATGGATCGTACCGGACAAATTTAAAGACTTTAAACGTATTGCCACGTGTATCGTCCCAGACGAACATGTGAATTGTATGGGATGACTTTCCATATATTGAGCAAAGAGTGAATAATATCATCCAAGATGAAGAGAATCATTCAGGACGATCATAGATGATTGAAGTAGAAGATGATCAGATTATCTTGGACGATAATGGATCGTCTAAGAAGATCAGAAGCAGAAAGGTCAGAACAGCCAACAGATGGAATTATAAGAATGATTGAAACACAACATCCAGGATGATGTGAAAATAAATGAAAACTAAATGATGGATGGAGATGATCAGAGATGGCCTAAAAATAGAAAATTCAACTAAAAAAGAGAAAAATAAAAATATGAAAAAGACATAAAAATGAACAGAAAAATAAAGTTTTTTTTTCAAAGCATGAATATGATAAAATTTCCATGTAATTGAAATAAATATTTGTAAGAATCAATGAGTAAACATCGTCAAAATCCGAGGAAATGGTAAAACAACCGGTCCTGTTAGCCTTAACTCGGACTTCTCTCAGGGGAAACTGTCTTATGAAAATAAGGATATAAATCATAAAAATCAATTGGATAAGAAAAAAAAATTCGTTCAAGACTTGGTTTCAAAAAAATATTTTATACAATAATATATCAAAGTAATTAGTTACAATCATAAATTTTGAAATCAAGTTTTTGAAAAATATTAAGTGACACATGAATTCTTCTAAGTTTTAAAAATTTTGAAAGAGAAGAAGCTTGCATTTGGTGTGCTCATTTTATACCTCTTGTAAATTTGATTGGTGCTCTTTACGCATCTTTTAATTTTTGATACACTTTATCTATATATATTTTTTTAATTTGACGCCATTGCGCATCTTTTGGTTTCGGTATCATTGGCCACTTTTTTTTCTTTTTTTTTGCAAGCTAGATCCCTTTTCCATAATTCTTAAAAATTCTCAATTGTGATTATATCTTCCAAATATTTGAGAAAAAAAAGCTCACTCTCTAATGTAAGGAAGAATGAATCACAAAATAGAATCAAAAGTCATATAATAAATTCAACGACAAGTTTACTAAAATTTGAAGGTAAAATAAAACCTTTGAATATTATATATATAAGATAGATTACTGTAACAAGATTAAAAATATCTCAATTTCAAAATCCAGTTGTTATTGTGAGATAGATTTTTGCTTAGAAAAGAAAATTCCACCACTAAAAGAAGTTGGAGAGAAGGAAACAATCAACGGTGTTTTCCCCCTTTCACTATTTTTAGAGATGTCAATCTTTGACTTGTAAATTTCCAAAAAACAAAAATAAGACATAAGATATAAATTCAGCAATGATTAGAAAAAAAAAAACATACAAAAGAAAAATAAAGCAACAAAAAAAATAAAGAAATAAAAAAAATGAGAAACTATAGAAATAAAACAACAGAAGTAAAAAAGATCATAAATCAGTAAGAGTCAAGTTCATGCATTTATATCCGGCACACCCAATCTGGTCCTTAAAGTGGTGAAAGTGTCGAAGGCGAGTGGTTTAGTAAAGATGTCAGCCAGTTGTTTCCCAGTGTCACATGGTGTAACTCAATGTCTCCCTTGGTCACATTATCTCTAAAAAAGTGATGCCATATATCAATGTGCTTGGTCCTAGAATGTTGGATAAGATTCTTAAAAATACAGATGGCATTAGTATTGTCATAAATGATTGAAATTATGCCTACAGGTAATCCTAAATCCATAACTTGCTGCTTCAACCAAAGGACTTGGGCCACACAACTTCCTAAGGTAATATACTCAACTTCAACAGTGAAAAGTGCAACAGAGTTTTGCTTCCTACTAGACCAAGAGACTAAAGACTGTCCTATGAATTAGCAAGACCCAGAAGTGCTATTTCTATCCACCATACATCTTGTAAAATCAGAATCAGAATATCCAATAATTTCAAAAGAAGTGTTGTGCCTAGGATACCAGATTCCTAAGTTTTGGGTTCCTAAGAGGTATCTAAAAATTCTCTTAACTATAGTTAGGTGGGATTCCTTAGGATCATCTTGAAATCTAGCATAGAGATAAATACTAAATATTATATCAGGTCAGCTAGCAGTCAGGTAAAGTAAAGATCCAATCATCCTTCTATACTTTTTTTGATCAACAGACTTTCCATTTGGATCCTTATCCAACTAAACACTGGAGGTCATGGAAGTATTAATTGGCTTGACTTTATCCATTTCATACTTCTTTAAGAAGTCATTTATATATTTTGTTTAATTTAGAAAGGTTTCATTATCCAGTTGTCTTATACTAAACCCCAAAAAGTAAGACAACTCTCACATCATACTCATCTCAAACTCCCTACTCATTATTTAAAAAAAAAAGCATCACATAGCCTTTTATCATACGATCCAAAGAGTATATCATTGACATAGATCTAAATAATGAGTAAAACATCTCCTACTTTCATTAGAAAAAGGGTGGTGTTTACTCTCCCCTTAACAAACTCCCTCTCTAGTAAGAATGTGCTAAGCCTCTCATACCAAGCTCTAGATGCCTGCTTTAATCTATATAAGGCCATTTTTAATGTAAAAATATGATTTAGAAATTGGGAACTCTCAAAACCTGGGGGTTGCTCTACAAACACATCCTCTTTTATTGCCCCATTTAAAAAGACACTCTTAACGTCTATTTAGAAAATCTTAAATCCCTTATAACAAGCAAAGACTTGTATCACTCTAATGGCTTCCAATCTAGCTACAAGGGCAAAGTTCTCCTTAAAATCAATTCCTTCTATTTGGTTGTACCCCTTAGCCACTAATCTTGCCTTATTCCTAACCACCACACCAGAATCATTCATTTTATTCTTAAAGATCCATTTGGTTCCAACTATACTTTGTCCCTTTAGTCTTTCTACAAGATTCAAACATCATTCCTAATAAATTGGCTTAACTCCTCTTACATGGCTAAGATTCAAAACTCATCAGAAAGGGCTTGGTTGATGTTGGTGAGTTTAGCATTGAAATAAAGGCAGAGTGGTTTACTTCCTTCCTAAGTCCGTGCCTAGTCCTAACATCTTTAGAACGGTCTCCTAAGATCAGTTCTTTAGGATGACTCGAATAATATCTCTAATCTTTAGGTAAGGTGTGTGTAGGTTAAACTCTTTCCTCCATATCTATATTTTCTACTCCTTGGGTAATTTCACCTACTCCTTCAGTATTTTTGGGTTCTACCTTCTTCTCCAAATTTTTAACTCCAGTGTTATTCTCTCAAACTTCATCTTCTTCCTTAACTTTAGACTTCTTAGGATCAGATTCATCAAACACTATATGAGTTATCTCCTCATTACCAATATCCTCTTATTAAACACCCTAAAAGGATTTCCCCATACTTGAATATCCTAAGAATACTCCTTCATCAGATTTTGGGTCAAATTTCCCTAAGTGTGACTTCCCATTATTATGAATGAAAACCTTACAACCAAAGACATGGATGTGGGAAAGATTATGTGTCCTACCCTTAAGGATCGCATAGGGTATCTTACCAAGTTTGGCTCTAACATTCACCCTATTCAACACATAACAAGCTGTGTTTATCGCTTCAGCCCAAAAGTATTTTGAAAGTGAATACTCAGTAAGCATGGCTCTAACGGCTTTAACTAAGGTCTGATTCTTCCTTTCA
Source organism: Dendrobium catenatum (assembly GCF_001605985.2). Classification (NCBI taxonomy): domain Eukaryota; kingdom Viridiplantae; phylum Streptophyta; class Magnoliopsida; order Asparagales; family Orchidaceae; genus Dendrobium; species Dendrobium catenatum. Next base: position 8,105,840 of record NW_021318693.1, read on the forward strand.
GCTATCCCGTTTTGCTGAGGGGTCTTAGGATCTGAGAAGTTGTAATTAATCCCCTTATCCTCACAGAAGTCTCCACTCTCTCATTTTCAAACTCTCACCTATAGTCACTATGGATGGTCAAAATCTCACAATTTAACTTTTTTTGGATCCAAGTGAAGAAGGATCTAAACTCATCAAAAGATACATTCTTATATGATAGAAATCTAATCTAAGTAAACCTCAAGTAGTCATTGATAATCACAAAACCATAGAATTTTCCTCCTAAGCTTGTAGTGTTAATGGGTCCAAACAAATCCATGTGAAGGATTTCTAAAGGTCTAGAGGTGCTAATGTCCTTAATGGATTGAAAAGAGGTATGAACTTGCTCCCCTATTTGGCAGGTATCACAAAGGTGGTCTTTTGAGAATTTAAGTTTGGGGACACCTCTAACTAGGTCTTTCTGGATCACTCTCCTAAGGGTTTTCATACTAGCATGACATACCCTCATGTGCCACAACCATGAATCATTAATAGCAGTTTTTAAGCAAAATGAAATAGCACATTCAATGTTATTTAAGTCAAGCATGTAAATATTATTGATATGCTTTCCCTATAAAATAATGTTGTTATTTAAGCTTATAATGAAAGTATTAGCCAAAAATTTTATGATGAAGCCATTATCACAAAGCTGACTGATGCTGAGCAAGTTGTGTTTTAGTCCATCTACAAGCAAAATATTTTCAATCAAAAGGTTCTTGGAGTTTTCAATTATAGCAGCGCCCACTACCTTCCTGGTGGTGGTGTCTCTAAGAGTAACCTTGCCTCCTATTCTAGTCTCCAATAAAATGAATTGATTGGAATCTCCAGTCATATGTCGTGAGCATCCACTATTCAGGTACCACATGCTCTTATGAGGCCTTTTGTGAGAGCAAGCCTGTAAAATCATCAAATGTCATATTTAGGAATCCAAACATGTTTGGGTCCCTTCTTATGGAAAGTAGAATGCAATGCATGTGTGTTATGTTGTGAATCATGCATTTTGGGTCTCCACACCCAATGTGTACTACGGTGAATGGTATAAGTGTGTTCAATGTATTCTAACATGCCACATGAAAAACATCTAACAAGGGGAAAATGATGTACTAATCTATTCAAGTGGTGAGGTTTCTTTTTAAAGTTATAGGATGAATACAATGATGATTTGTTATTTTTAAAAGCTTTGAGATTTACTAATTTCTTAAACTCTTTTTTTAACTTAGCACGGGATGACTTCAAGGAATCATATGTTTCAGATAACTAAGTATGCTTTTTATTTAATGCATCAAACTCATCAAGTAATGACATGTGATTGCTATCAATTATAGAATGATCTTTAAGAATATTTTCAAGCTCTTTTTGTAAATTTAAAAACTCCAATTTCAAGCTAGCATGTGATTTCTTAAGTTTCCTATAAGATGTATGAATTTGTTCATAAACTTCAAATATTTCTTTATAGGTTAGTTCACATACCTCTTCTTGGTCACTTTGGCTAAGATTTTTGTCTTCCATCAAGCACAAGTTTGTAGTCTACTCTTCAGCTTCTGTCTCAAAGGAGTCAGATGCAAAATCTGCCTATAACGCCCTTTGAAACTTCTTCTTGTCCTTTTTGGACTTATTTTTCTCCTCACATTTCTTTTTGCTAGGTTGAGTTTTAAGTGTAAGGCAATCAGTTTTAACATGTCCCAGCTTCTTGCATTCAAAATAAATTGTATCATTATAACTCTTAAAATTTTTGTTATCCTTACCTTTATTCCACATATGATGGTTCTTATGCTTCTTTCTTAGAAAGCTTTTGAATTACCTCATGATTAAGGCAACATCATCACTTTCAGACCCAAAAGAATCAGTGTCCATGTTATTGGCCTTCAGTGCCATACTTTTCTCCTTCTTTTTCTCACCTGCATCAAGATTTTTTTGATTCACCTCTTACTTATAAGCAATGAGTGATCCAAGTAAGTTATCAATCGAATAAGTATTCAAATCTTTAGATTCAATAATTACAGTAATCTTAGCATCAAAAGAGGAAGGTAAGCATCTT
>NW_021318693.1:8107995-8121007 GCF_001605985.2 Dendrobium catenatum
TACACCCCATCAAGCAATCTACACCATGACAAATAATCTTCCAAGAAGCATAAATATTCCTCTTAGCATTACTCATCCAAGGCTTATTACCACACTTAGTACAAATGCACTTCTTTAAGATGCTATCTAGTTTGGGTAGAAAATTCCACGCAATCCTGTCTCTAAGCAGCCCAATCCATCAAGAAGAAGCATGAATACCTAATCCACCAACCTTTAGTGGCTACAACTTACCTTCTACGCAGCATACTGCAACCCCCTTTAACTAATTCCTTTACCCCAAAGAAAATCTCTAGCTTTTTTTTCAGCTTCCAAAAGAATAGGCATTGGAGCCAGAGTATGCGTCATAGTATACATCAAGGATGGCATCAGTGTAGCATTTATTAAAGGCAATCTTCCCACCATCAACAACTGCCTACTACCCCAAGACATTAAAATATTTTTCATTTTTTTGGGTAAGGGATTGAAATCTGCTCTTCAAACCCTGTTTATTGACAACTTTATGCCCGTGTAATCAAACTCCACTACCTTTCTAAACCCATCAAGCATAGCGAAACTCTTCTTCTTCCATTCCAACATAGCTTTAATAAACACTATAGTAGATTTTCCATGGTTAATTTCCTACCCCGATCACAAGCAATAGTCTTGCAACTTTTTTAGAATATGTCCAGCTTCAGCTCTAGAAACACATACAAAAATAATAATGTCATCATCATATAACAAGTGAGAGACACAAGGTCACCCAATGATATTTGAACACCCCTAATATACTCCATTTATTGAAACACTAAAGAAAGGAATTTAGAACAGAGGATGAACAGTTTGACGATAATGGACACCGCTGCCTGAATCCATATTTTGTAGTAATCCACTCAATTAACTGCTCGTTAAACAATACTTAAAATTTGGTATCTATAATAAAATTCACCACCCAACTCATGAACCAAATTGGAAGTCCCATCCATATGAGAATCAACTCCAGTGCCTCCCAACTTATCTTATCATATGCTTGTTCCATATCTATTTCAAATGAAAGCATCCCATTTTTAGCAGTTGATGTCTTGAATTTTTAATCACCTCTGGAGTAATAAGGAATTGATACAAAATAGATCTACTATGCACAAAGCACCTTACTCAAAAATAATAAAAGGAAGAATCAACTTGAGCATGTTCACAATCACCTTGGCAATAATCTTATAAATTATTTAGGAAAGATTATTTAGTCTCAATATAGAAGTATTGTAGGGCTGAGCCACCTTGTGAAGTAAAATAACCCTTGTTTCTTTCCAATCTTCTATCATAATATCTGTTATGAAGAATTCCAAATAGGCTCCCGCTACCAGCTTACCAACTAAGATCCAAAAGTTTTTGAAAAAGGAAGCAGTGATCCCATCTCTTCCCGGAGCTCTGCTTCTGCCAAAAGATTTAACTACTTCCTAAATTTCTTTTTCAGACACATCTCTATCAAGGAATTCACCATAGTTTCCAAAAATATCCTTGTACTTGTTCAGATTAGGCCATCTCTCACCAATAATATATTTTATACTCTATTTTATTTTAAAAAAGTCAGAAATGATTTTTGTAATGACCTCTCCATCATGTGTAGAGTCACCCTCAGGGGTATTAACCTCCTTAATTTGATTCATCCATCGATGTGCTAAGGCAATTGTACGAAAGAAAGGAGTGTTCTTGTCGCCTTCCTCCATCCTGCCTAAATTTTGATATTTTGCTCCACCAGCTAAACAGTCTAGCCGATTCATTATTAAGCTTTTGCACCTTATCTTTCATTATATTTGTTTGGGATTCAAATAAAAGCATAATGTCTCTTTCAAGTTCTTCCTTCTCCTTCACAATTTGCATGAATTTATTCTTGCTCTAAAAGATTAGAGCTCGAAGAGTCCTTTTACACTTCTTCTTTAGTTTCTAAGATTCAAAATAACATCATTGGCATTCCACTATTCACTAACTATCCACCAAGCAGCTGGATACAAAAGGCAAACATCCACAAACTTCATCCAAGAAGAAGACCTTCTACATGTTCTCAACTTATCACAAAGTAATGGACAATGATCCACAACCACCCTGTTAAGATATCTAACTTGCATATCTTGGTATAAATTTAAGAATTTAGAATTAATCAAGAAATGATCAAGTCTGCACCATATCTTACTTCTCCCCTCTTTATTATTGGACTAAGCAAACTTGGGTCCAACAAACCTTGGATCAATCAAGTCATTAGAGACCATAAACTCTTCCATCTCCTGAACAGCTAAGGAATATTTAAATGGCTTCTCACCCCTCTTCTCCTCTTCATAAAAGATACAATTAAATTCATCGCACATCATAAGAGGCATATCCATTTCATGAGTACAGGGTATAACATCCCATAAATCTTTCATTCCCACCCTATCATTTCAAGCATACACCACCACAATCTCTGAACAGGCCACATCCTCATTCTTTAGTGTACCCATCACGCATTGTTGTGTTTGTAATTTAACCTGACTGATTCCTATAAGAGTTAACTATAGGACTGGATACAAGGAAAACACCACATGTAACTGAATATCAAATATTTCTTATATTATTTATATATGTATAGGACATTAGTTTACTTGATACATTTCATAGATTTTATAAGGAATGTATAAGATATTATTCATGATTGATACATGCACGTGATATGACTGAGAAAATTGATCGAAGGGCATATGATTTACATGAATTATTTCACATGCATAACACATATTTCATATAATATTGATATTATAATACATGTATACACTTGCAATACTACAAATAAGATTGATATGATCGATAAGATGGATACCTAGAAAAAGGAATGTAATAGGAATCAAATATACAAGCTTTGTATAAATATTTTGTAACATCTATAAGGTAAGTGTAGTAATTTCATAAAGTATTATGTAAATATCTTGTTATTGATAAGAATAAGAATGATAGAACCAACTGCTCCTTATCATGGATACTTATCACTGCCTGTATGATGTACAAGTGCACCAATTTTAGTTCTCATATTATGTGACACTATTTACATTGATTTCTACCTTCTTTTAAAATTATTAATTTCTACTTTTGTTTATATTGAATTTGATTGAATGATTACATGTATTTTGTTTTAACTATCATGTATTGATTATAGTTGTAGATTTTATATGAGCTATTAAGTTGTTAGCTCCCAATGTAATTTTTAAATATTTTAATCAAAGGGTCAAGATCTACTAGAGTGAGACAAATTTGGCTTTCCAAACTTTTTTTTATTCTATATTTAGGTTTATTCCTTTGTCGTCGGGAGTTTAGAATGACATATGGATGTATTAATTGACTTCCACACTATTGTAAAGGAATTTTGAGGAATGAAATTAAGTTAGTAATTTTATGAATATAATTTATAGTTGATTACACTAATGATTAATTAATTAAAAAGGGATTTGTGGCTCTAGTAGGTTAATTAATAAATCAATAGATAAATCTTCTAAAATTCAACTTTAGGGTATTACATAATATTACTGTCTAGTTAAGATAAATACTTTGCTAGTGCAGTAAACTTAATTTCATAGAACATCACAATTTTATTTCCCTACTCCAATCTCATACAAGTTTTGTACATATATTTTCATGCTGATGGAGGTACAAACAAATCTCTAATGGTACTAACGAACTCTACGTAGGTGAAAAGTGAGTTCAACATGCCCTAACAGTTTTCTCTTTTATGCTTTATCCACCATCTTTCATCTTCATCTTCAAAAAATAATACTACTAATGATATATTTTTATTCTCTATATACTACATGTTGTCAAATATCATCTCTATCCTCAAAAACCAATCTTTTACTTTATGTGGCTATACATCTTTCTTGAGCAGTAAGGCTTCATTTTATGAAACATCTATAAATGCTTTTCCTCTTTAGTATGCATACTCCAAATCTACCTACCTCGTTCGTCACGCATTGGATAAACTATCAAACTGGAAAACTACATCATGTTGTTCAAACACACTATAGAAATTATACTCTACTAAGTTGGAACTTCATTGTTTGATGGATCCATTGTATAGTATAGTTATATTTCCTAAAAAAATTATAATTTGATCGTATATATGCATGTAATTATAAATCATGAAATGAATGCACCATGGAATTTGTAGAACAACCAAATATTTACCCATCTCATTTAACTCCTATAGCTCTCGCATAAAACCTAATTCTTTCCCATTCATAATAGTTAAGATTAGACTACAAACCTTATTTTAAGGAAAGTCTGTCAACCCACCCTCCAATGTAATGTAACATATCTACAACCAACCTTAATTTGTTTAAAATTCTAGAAAACCTTTCTTTCCTTTACATACATTTCACATTTTTTAAATTTAAATAGAAAATATCATGTACCACTAATAAAATTTCAACAATACTTTTCAGTTTTGCTATAATGTAGTAAAAATGTAAATTTGATTCAATGAATATTAAATGTATGCATATTGTGCATTTCATTTCCAAGTGTAGTATATGGCTTTTTATTATTTTATGCTCATTTTACTTAAAATTAAAATAAAGAAAAACTTCTTACTAAAAACTAATTATCAACCACATAAAATACATATATTAATGTTATCTATCATGTATCAAAAGTTATGTGATGAAGATTACTAAAATGTTACATTTTACAATCAATTTTAGGAGGTTAAAAATAAGTAATAAAAAAATAAATAAAAATATATATAATAATATTTTCCTACCATGACAAAAAAACTTATAGCAACAAAAGTAATAGAAAATATTAGCATGAACCCCTTTTTCTTTGTCTCCCTCTCCTCATCACTCCTCTTTTTCTCTTACTTTCTCTCCATTCTCTCACTATTTAAGGATGTAAATGGGGGAGGGGCTTAAGCTAGTGAAGGTTTTCTAAAAATGGAAATTTATATTTTTAATTAATTAATAATTTTTTTATTCCATCATTGGAGCACTCTAGAATTAGCGTTATAGCACTCCCTCAAACTCAGAAATATTGGAGAGCATAGCACCGAAATTCCCGAAGCTCAGCATTGCTTAACTCTATTGGATAAATTTTATTTTTAGGAAGTTTTTAATTTTTTTTTACAATTATAGCTTTTGTGGAGTATGTTATGAAGGAATTGTTTATTGGTAGTCATTTTGAGAGTTCATTTTGTGATGATGACTTAGGAGATGTAGAGGGAAATTTTATTAATATAATTAGGGATGCCATTAGAATGTTTAAAAAGAGAATTAAAGTGTTGTGTACACCATCTATAGGGAAGCCATTGAAACCATAAATTATAGTGTAATTTATTCTAGCATAAAAAGCTTTGTCTACCACTTTAAAATATGACTTTTAGGAAAGACTCAACTCTAACTGTTGTTATTTTTTGTTGAGCAAGAAGAAGATAAAAGAGGCAATTTATTAGAGTTCTTAGAACATAAGAAAGCTTTTGGGTGGTTTATTACTAGTATTTGAGGGATGATTCCATCCTTACATATGCATAAGATTCTATTAGAATAAACTTGTCAACCCCAAGTTGGTCTACAAATAAGGTTAAATATTATTATGTAATAAGTAGTGAAGAAAGAGATATTCAAATAGCTTATAATAGTATCATTTATCCTATTTTTTATAATGATTGGATTAGACCAAATCATTGTTTTCCAAAAAAAAAGGAAGGTTATGTGTCATCACTATTAAAAAGAATGAACTAATTCTAACTTAGACTATGATAAGGACAATGATTTGTATAGACTATATGAATCTTAACAAAACCACTATGAAGGATCATTTTTTGTTTAACATTATTAATTAGATGTTGGTAAAATTAGACGGTTCACTTTTTTATTATTTCATAAATGATTATTTGAGATACCATGAAATTCTAATTGCCCTGGAAGTCTAAGATATAATGACAATCACAAGTCCTTATGAAACTTTTGTATTTAGATCAACACCTTTTTGTTTGTACAATGCTCCATAAACATTTCAATTATGTATGATGTTTATATTATTCAATTTGATAGAGCAAGACATTAAAAATTTCATGAATTGTCTATACCACTCTGAATTTTTCCTAAAGGGATATAAGAAAACTAAGCTTGTATTATGTAGAGAAATGCTAGTTCTTGGCTATGGAATTTTTTATCCTCATACCAAAAATTTCTTAAAGGGGAATCGAGATAAAAAAGGAAAAGATACTCATGACTGAGAATTTCCCATATTCAAAAATATTTTATTAAAGATTTTTTTTTTATTTCTAAACCACTATATCGTTTACTTGAGAAAGATAAACCATTTGAATTAAGTTCTAAGTGCTTAGTTACATATGAAAAGTTAAAGAAATACTTTGTTACTACACCTCTCATTATTTTGTATCCATATAGGTTATTAAACCTATACAAATGTCCCCAGGCTAACCAGGGGGGGGGGGATGAATTGGTATTTTAAAACTCTCTTGGAAATTAATGAAAATTGATTTTTATAATTTATAAGAAAATAATTTTTCAATCACAAAAAGTAAAATGTTGAAAAATAAAATGCGAAAGTAAAAATGAACACAAAGATTTATAGTTGTTCGGTTCAAATAGACCTACGTCCACTCCCTGAAGACTCCCTCTTCAAGTATTACACTATTACCATTGTGACTCTCCTTTTGCCACCACAGCAAGGCCAAGAAGACATTACAATTTTAATCTCATCCACCAATCCATGGAGCGGCATGTTCACACCCTCCAAGTGTCGGCAAAGTGCCATCATCTTTTCACACCCCTCCAAGTGTCGCCAGAGTACCGTGATCCTTTCAAAACCTCTAAGTGTAGGCAGAGTATCGTCATCCTTTCACATCCTCTAAGTTTCGGCAGAGTGCCGTCATCTTTTTAGACCCTCCAAGTGTTAGTATAGTACCAGATCTTCTTCAAAGATCTTCTTTCGAGCAACTAAAAAGAAGAAAGGAAGAGAAGTAATCAAATTACAAAAGAGTTTCTTACCTTTGAGTAACCTTATAAACCCTTCACACACCACTTGCAAGAACTCTATCTCAAACACTCTACCAAAGCACTCTTTCACTTACTCTCAAACAAATCATGAAGAACAGCTTTTTACAAGTAAGTTTCTAAGGACTATTTATATAAAAGATACAAAAAAACCATTCAAAAAATTGAAATTTTTCATTTTGAGCATATACAAATGTATAATAAGATCATAAATCATACATACGAATAGTTCAAAAACTACTTCATACGAACATGTACAAAATATTTTCATACACGATGATCATCTATTATGAACTATATTTGTAATGTACGAACGTTTAAGAAATTTTTCAACTTCATCAGGACAAAAAGATACCCCATATTTTCGTACTCTAGACGTCGTCTCTACGAACTATGTATTGTATAGTATGATCAGTTCAAAAAATTTTGATGTTCATCGGAATGAAAAGGAATCCATTCTTTTCGTACTCTGGACATTGTCTTTATGAACTATGTATCATATAGTATGATCAGTTAAAAAAAAATGTAATGTTTGTCAGGATAGAAAGGAACCCATTCTTTTCATACTCTAGACATTGTCTGTAGGATGGCTACTTCATACAGTAAGAACGGTTCAAAAAAGTTCAAAAATCATCAGGATGAACATGGAAATATATATTTCGTACTCTAGATGTCATCAATACGAGAAAGACTTCATACAGTAATAATCTCAACAATCAAAAATTAAGTTGCAACAATCTCAACAATCTTCTCCTTTTTTATGATGAAAAAATAATTTTTATTTGAGTTAATATTTATACCCTAAATTTCTCCTTAGCTCCTCCTAAAAGAATGAACATTTGAATATATGAAAATTCCATGAAGAGCTCAACATGCACAACATATATATATATATAGTTATAAAATGTTGAGTAGGATTCTTTAAAATGTAAATGACACTAGTATTATCACAATAGAATGAAATTGTGCCTTTTATAAATCCTAAATCAATCAACTGTTGTTTCAACCAAAGAATTTGTGCAACACAACTTCCTAAGGTAATATATTTAGCTTTAGTAGTTGATAGGGCTACAGAATTATATTTTATACTGATCCAAGAAACAAATAAATTTCCTATAAATTGATAAATTCTAGATATACTCTTTTGATCAATTATACAACCTATAAAGACTGAATCAAAAATACCAAACAATTTCAAATGAAGTGTTATACTTAGGATACCAAATTCCTAACTTTTTAGTTCTAAAAGGCTATCTTAAAATTCTTTTCACTGCTATCCAATGTGATTCTTTTAGATCAAATTGAAATCTAATATACAAATAAACAAAAAATATTATATCAAGTCTGCTAGCAGTCAAATAAAATAATGATCCAACTATACCTCTAAATTTCTTTTGATTAATAGATCTTTTCTTTGGGTCCTTATCCAACTGAACTGAGGAACTCCATTGGTCTAGTGACTAGTTTAGTATTGTCTATTTCATGCTTCTTGAGAATATTCTTAATATACTTTGAATGTTTGAGAAAAGTTCCATCCTCATTTTGCTTAATGTTAAAACCAAGAAAAAACTTAGATTTTCCATTAAACTCATCTCAAATTCAATACTCATTATTTCAGAAAAATCATCACAATTTTTTTTTTGTAGATCCGAAAATGATATCATCAACATATATCTAAATAATGAGTATATCTTATCCTAATTTCTTCAAAAAGAGAGTGGAGTCCACATTTCTTTTATAAAAGATCTCTATAATATGAAAGTGCTTAACCACTCATATAATGCTCTAGGTGTATATTTTAATCCATATAATGTCTTTTTTAATTTATATACATAATTAGGGAATTTTAAATTTTCAAAACTTGCAGGTTGCTCAACATAAAAATTTTCTTATATCACCTCATTCAAAAAGACACTCTTAACATCCATTTGAAATAATTTAAATCTTCTAAAATAGGCAAAAGCTACCAAAACCCTAATTTCTTCAAGTCTAACTATAGGGAAAAAAGTCTCTTCAAAATTAATGAATTTAATTTGATTATACCCTATATCCACCAATTTAGCCTTATTTCTAATCACAACTCCTTAATCATTAATTTTATTTTTAAACACCCACTTAGTTCTAATTATACATTAAATATTTAGCCTTTCAATTAATTCCCAAATATCATTCCTTACAAATTGATTTAACTCCTCTTGTATAGCCAAAATCTAAAATTCATCTGAAAGTGCATGATTAATATTTGTGGGTTCAATCATAGATATAAAAGTTGAATGGTTAACCTCTTTTCTAAGTTCATGCCTAGTCCTAACACCTTAACTAGGTTCACCTAAAATCAATTTCTTATGGTGATTTTTAGAAAATTTCAATTCTCTAGGAAAAGGGACTTCTATTTCCAAATTTTCTTCCAAATTTATCTTCTCAGTCCTTTGAGAGTTATTTTCTATTTGATCCCCTTCCAAACTTGGCTCTTTAAAAAAGTTTGATTTATCAAATATAACATGTGTGGTCTCCTCAACTACCAAATTTATTTTATAAAATGCTTTATATGATTTTCCAACACTATAGTATCCAAGAAAAATTCCTTCAATTGATTTTGGATTGAATTTTTCCTAAAAGAGATTTTTCATTATTATGTATGAACACGTTACATTCAGAAACATGTAAATGTGATAAATTAGGTGTTCTTTCCTTAAGAAGCTCATTGGGTATTTTATTCAATTTGGATATAATGTTCACCCTATTTAGAACATAACAAGTTGTACTAACCGCTTTAGCCCAAAAATATTTTGGAAGTGACTATTCTGTAGTATGGCTCTAGTAGCTTCAATTAATGTTTTGTTCTTTCTTTTGACTATCCTAATGCTGAGGGGTCCTAGGTACAAAAATATTATGATCAATTTTATTTTGTTTACAAATATAATCAAATTTTTTTATTTTTAAATTCACGTCTGTGATCACTTTAAATAGTTAAAATTTTATATCCTAATTTCCTCTAAATCTAAGTCAAAAAGTTTTTAAATTCCTTAAATGATTCACTAATTTGAAATAAAAATTTAACACATGTGAATTTTGAAAAGTCATCAACTATCACAAATCTGTATATCTTCTTCCCTAGACTTACAGTGCTAATAGGTCTAATAAGATCCATATGAATAAAATCTAATGGTTTGCTAGTTTTAAGATCCTTATTTAAATGAAATGAGGCTTCACCTATTTTCTTAGTTGACATTCATCACAAAGGTTAACCTTAGTAAAGTCTAGTTTTGGTATATCTCTAATAAGTTCTTTTTGGGTAAATTTTCAAAGATTTTTCATGCTAGCATGACAAAACCTCCTATACCATAACCATAATTCATCAAAAATTATTTTAAATAAAAAGCATTAGAAGATTTAATACAATTTAAATCTAGCATATAAATATTATTTACCCTATTTCCATGTAATATATCAATTTCATTTTAGCTTAATATATAGCTAGTGGGAAAAAATTTAATAATATATCTTTTATCATATAGTTGACTAATACACAAGATATTGTGCTTTAAGACTTCTACAAGTAACACATTTTCAACAAAAAAATTATTTAAGTTACCGATCGCGATCATACCTATGCCTACTACTTTCCTAGAGGTATTATCTCCTAGTGTAACCTTGCCTCCATTATTGGCTTTTAGTGATATGAATTATGTAGTGTCTCTAGTTATATGCTTCAAAAAATTGCTGTCCAGGTACCAAATGCTCTCACAAGATCTTGTATGAGAGTGATTCTATAAAATGATCAAATATTAGTCTTGAGAACCCAAACAAGTTTGGGTTCTCCACTTATCAAAATTAAACTACATGCATGCACGATACGACTTATTTTATGCTTATTAGGTCTCCACACTAAATGAGTTTTGCTACATATAGTAGAAGTGTGTGAAATATGCCCAATTATTCCACAAGAATAATACTTAACTCCAAGAAAAGGATTTTCTAATCTCCAATAATAAAACTATCTTTTCCTCGATTTTAAGATTTTTTATTTTAAAATAGGATCAGTAAAATCTTTATATTTAGGGGAGTCATATTTTTCTCAAGAGCTTTTACTTTCACTCTAAGAAATGAGTTTACATCTTCTAAAGCAGTACTATCATATTTTAAATAGTGCTCTCTATTTTTTAATTCATCCTTAAAAGTTTTAAATTCTTTTTTCAATTTAGTGTAGGATGATTTTAAGAACTCATTTTATTTGTTCAAATCATAAAATTCATCCAATAAACTCATGTAGTTGTTATCAATCTGTGCATGATATTTCCTAAGAATTTCACACTCTTTTTGTAACTCTAGAAAATCTAAATTCAACCTAGTATGCATTTTCTTTAGTTTTTTATATGATGTATGAATTTTTTCTGAACTTCTAATAATTCATTATAACTTAATTCATATATCTCCTCTTGATGTGATTGATCAAAACTATCTGCCATTAAGCACAGATTTGTAACTTCTTCCTTTTCTATTCCTGATGAATTCGAAGTTGAATCCACCCAAAAAGCTTGCTAAATTTTATTTTAGCTCTTTATCACATTAAATTTCTCCTCTACCTTCTCCTTGCTAGAAGTGGCTTTAAGATTGGGGTAATCTGATTTGACATGTCAAGGTTTCATGTATTCATAGTAAATAACATGATTAGAAATCTTAACCTTTATTCCACTGTTGGCATCTCTTTAGCTTTCTCTTTAAAAACTCCTAAATTGCCTGGTCATCAAGGAAATATCATCCTCATCCATAGATTGTGATTGATCACTCTCCGAGTCATCCACTTTTAAAGCTATCTTCTTCTCCCTCGATTTTCTCCTACATCAATCAGTCATTGAGTCATTACATGCTCGTAAGTAATAAGTGATCCAAGAAGATTATTAAGGGAATAAATAGTTAAATCTTTTGACTCTGTAATAGCAAAAATTTTACCATCATAAGCAGTAGACAAACAAAAAAGAACTTTATTAACCATTTCATCATTTGTTAGTTCTCTACCTAATGTCAAAGAAGTGACTATTTGAGAGAATCATGTGTATATTTCAGATATGAATTCATTTGATTTCATATGAAATAACTCAAAATCATGTAACAAGATATTTAATCTAGATTATTTCACTTCATTAATCCCTTCACATATAATACAAAGCCTATCCCAAATGTCTTTTCCACTTTTACAAGTAGAATCTCGTATGTTATCTTCACACTTGAGTGCACAAAAAAAACTATTTAAACATTTTGTGTTTAATTGTGATAAATCTTGTTCTACTATAGTATAGTCAGTAAAGGGTGTTTCAACTCTAATGCCATCTACAAGTCTAGTTGGCCTAGTATACCCATTATGAACTAAAATTCACAGGCTATAGTCAAGTGATTGAAGAAAAGTAGTCAAACATGTTTTCTAAAAATTGAAAGAGATATTATCAAATAATGGAGGTCTAGTGATTAAATACCATTTAGGGGTATTAAAGTTTCCAAAGTAGCCATTATTATTTTCAAAAAGTAGTCTAAACTTTAAGTTTTGAAACAAAGCTCTGATACCACATGTAAAGTCCATATAGGCTGTTAAACCTATGCAATGTCTTAAGGTTAACAAAAAGGGGGGGGGGTGATTTTGTATTTAAAAATTCTCTTGAAAATTATAGAAAATTGATTTTTATATTTTATAATAAAATAATTTTTGAAGCACAGAAAGAAAAATGTTGAAATGCTGAAAAATTAAAATATGGAAATAATAATGAACACAAAGATTTATAGTGGTTCGGTTCAACAAGCTTGCATCCACTCCCTGAAGACTCCCTTTTCAAGTATTACACTATTATCAAAGTAACTCTCCTTCTGCTTCTACATCAATACTTAGAAGCCTTTATAAAATTTCTCTCTTTCACCAATCTCTAGTGTAGCAAAGTACTATCATCCTTTCACACCCTCCAAATGTCAAAAGAATACCATCATCCTTTCACACCCCCTAATTGTCA
>NW_021318693.1:8121107-8162581 GCF_001605985.2 Dendrobium catenatum
TTTGGTAAAGTTATAGTTATCCTTTCACACCCTCCAAGTGTCGACAGAGTACCATCCATCCTTTCAAACCCTCCAAAGTGTATGTAGAGTACCGTCATCTTTCACACCCATTCTTAAGTGTCAGCAGAGTACCGAAAATCCTCTTTAATGATTCTTCTCCTGGAAACTTAGAAAGAAGAAAATGAGAAGTAACCAATATTACGAAAGCAGAGTATTCTTACCTTTAAGTAACTTTGTGAACCCTCCTCTTTCACTTGGCCAAGAACTCTCTCTCAAAACACTCTCCCAAAATTACTCTTTATTCACTTGCTTTCATAGAAAATTTTTTTCAAATTAGGTTTCTTAAGGGACAATTTCTATATTATATTATATAATATATATTATATATATACTATATATATAGTTATATATATAATATATATATATATATATATATATATATATATATATATATATATATATATATATATATATATATATATATATATATATAATATATATATATATATAATATATATTATATATTATTAATAATAACAATAATATAATAATAATAATAATAATAAGTGATATAACCAATAATTATTTAAGATCGTCAAAGCAAAGTTTCTTACTTATGAATTTAATAGCATTAAGAGAAGATGATTAGAAATAATTAAAGGTCAAATAAACTTTTAAGCTATTTAGCTTGCTTACTCTCCCTTGAGAATGAAAAAAAGAAAAAGTTAACAACCATTCCTTTACGTACTAAATAATTTTTCTTAAATTATATAGCCATTTAAAAATTATCATCTATCAATTTAAGAGATTTTATTGCATTGTTAGTTTAAAGGCTAAGCATATAATTAATAGATTAAAAACTAATACATGCATTATAAAAGATTGAGAGTAGAGAAGCTGGTAGGCTATCTTAATGGTTTACGATATAACATCCTTCATTAGAAGATATATATTCACAAAATTATATGTGTAAGAAAATCTAATTTATGTAAAAACTCATCATAAACCAATGATTACAAAAACATTTGAAATTCATAAGATATTATCTCAAATTAGAGTATAAGGAAGATCATTAATAAAGCACTTACTGCTGGTATCAAACTCTTGCCATTTAGTGAAGAAATTTTGATAGGATTAGTCTTTCACTAATGGAAAGTTGTGAAGGTTGTTTAGACCTCCTAATCGTATTCTAAAGCTAACCAAGAGGGAGGAAGAATAGGTAGTTTTTTTTAAAAATTCTTTAAGCAAGAAAAAAAAATAAAAAATCCCCTTTTTTAAGCTTTTTAAAATATTTGAATAATATCAAATTTATCCCTTTATGCAGAAGCAGGTAATTTCACAATAATAAAAAATTTTTGAGTTTTTAACCACAGAGTAAATCACAAAGAAGATGCCAAAAAATTAAAAATAATTGAGCTCACCAGGATTTTATTAGTGGTTCAGTCCATACAACCTACTCAAAATCTCAAAGCCTCAAACTTTAGGTTATTGCACTAAACCTTTCTAGTGTCTCTCCTTTAGGCCCTAAATAGCGCTACGGCAAGAAGCCCTTAATCAAAAATCTCTTCCACCAAACTTGGTGCGGACTGAGTACCTTAAGTATATTTTACCAAACCTATGATGGAAAAAGCATGAAAATACTTTTCTCCCTCTAGAAGATGGCAGAGAAGCACAATATAGTGCTAAGGAATGTTCTGCCAAAGCCACCTAAGAATCAAGCAGAGTCTTCAAGCAGATTGGAAGGAAACTATATTACTTGGAGTAACCTTCTGAAGCTATCACAACCTCCCCATCCATAAATAACTTTCCCTCTCATTCTCTCCCAAAGTTCTCCTCAACTCTCTGTCAAAGCACCCTCTCAAATATTCAACAACAAAGATGTCTTTACAAGACAATATGAGAGGCTTAATTAAAGACCTCCCAAGAATCTAAATTCTCAATTATGCACTCTAATCATTCTATGTATAATCAATATCATCTTGTATGATTATTCAAAAATATACTTTCAGCCAGTATGATATGCATTAGTCTAGACGATCAATTCAAGAATACTTATGTCATATAATATCATGTGGATCAACCTTTATGATAAGGGCAAGAGATTAAAACTGATCATCCAGTAGTATAGCTAGCAATAAAAAATTACCATTACCAGAAATTGCGTTGTAACCGTTGAAGTTTTGGTATCATGTATATATGATCAGTGAAAAAATTATGGATTTTGTCTGGGATGATGTTGGCATTTAATTATCGTACCCCATTCAAGGTCAGTCACTTACAAATACGATCATCTCTAACATCATGTAAAATAGATTGAATAATTTAACCATAATAAACACCTAATCACAAATTTCATATTTAGGCCACGATTGTCGTCAAATCAAAAAATATGATAAGATCGCTAATAGTAACGATTAGGACATATATTTGAATAATAAAGACATTACCAAAAACTATGATTGACAACTATTTAATGATTTATAATTGATATCTTAAACCAATATAAGATCATAATAATATGATAAGTTTAATCAATCTTAGATTAACTGAGTACCCTAATTAGGGTTTTTCATTTTAATGGGCAAGTCCAAGTATGATCTAAAATGTACGATATGATTAGTTAAAAAATAAAAAAAAATATCTAACTCACCAACTCACTCCCTTGAGTGATTGAAACAGTCAATGTGTGTGTGCGAGTTACATAGCTTATATCCACCATAACAGACTTGACTCAAAAAGGTAAAAGTATATTAAGTTAAATTACAAACTGACTCAACCCTAGTGTACCCAATCTTACTGATTGAAGTTGCAAGTGAAACGTGGACCTGAAATTGTTAAGTTACTTGTTGGGAAAACAATATGCAATAGATTAAAATAGCATAGTTAAAAAGTCCAATAATATTTGGTAATCATAAAATCACTGGACTTGATTTTACATTTGCAACAAATGGATAAATAATTCAATGATAACTCATGGGGAAACAATCAAGTTTATCATGCTGAGGAAAATTCCCAACTTAAAGTCTCTAAAATTTAAGCTTTAAAGCAAATAATTTTTTTTCAGAAAAATAGAAAATTTGAGACATGAATTAAAGTGTTTACTCACAAGTGCAAATCATAATCCAAATGATAGTAGTTATAGATGTTGTTCCTTTCACACCCCCTAATTGTCAGTAAAGTATAGTTATCCTTTCACACCCTCCAAGTGTCGACAGAGTACCATCATCCTTTCACACCCTCCAAGTGTTGGTAGAGTACCGTAATCCTTTCACACCCTCTAAGTGTTAGCAGAGTACCGAATCATTAACATTAAGCTATTAGCTTGGTTACTCTCCCTTGAGAATGAAAAAATAGAGAAAGTAACAACCATTCCTTTACGTACTAAATAATTTATCTTAATTAGATAGCATTAAAAATTTATCATTATCATATTTAAGAGATTTTATCGCATGTAGTTAAAGACTAAGCTATAATTAATAGATTAAAACTAATACATGCATATAAGAGAATGAGAGTAGAGAACTGGTAGGCTATCTTAATGGTTTACGATATAACATCCTTCATTAGAAGGATATATTTCACAAAGAGATGTGTAAGAAAATCTAATTTATTTAAATAAACACATCATAAACCAATGGATTACAAAACATTTGAATTTCATAAGATATATCTCAAATTAGAGGATAAGGAAGATCGATTACATAAAGCACTACTGGGGTATCAACTCTTGCCATTTTAAGTGAAGAAATTTTTTGATAAGATTTAGTCTTTCACATATGAATGTTTGTGAAGGTTGTTAGACCTCTAAGAACTATTCCAAAGCTAACCAAGAGGGAGGGGGAAGAATTGGTAGTTTTAAAAACTTCTTTAAGCAAAAAAAAATAAAAAATCCCCTTTTAAAAGCTTTTTAAAATATTTGATAATATCAAATTTATCCCTTGATGCAGAAGTAGGTTAATTTCACAATAATAAAAAAATTTGAGTTTTAACCACAACGTTAATCACAAAGAAATGCAAAAATTAAAATACAAAAAATTAAAATAATGAGCTCACCAGATTTTATAGTGGTTCAGTCAAATCTACCCTACATCAAATCTCAAAGGCCTCAACTTTAGGTATTGCACTAAACCTTTTAGTGTCTCTCCTTTAGCCCCCATAGCTAGGCAGAGAAGCCTTAACAAAAATCTCTTCCAACAACTTGGTGCGGCTGAGTACATTGAATATGTTTTACCAACCTATTGATGGAAGCAAGCATGAAATCCTTTTCTCCCTCCTAGAGATGGCAGAGAAGCACAATATAGTGCTAAAGAATGTCTGCCCAAAGCCACCTAAGAATCAAAGCAGAGTCTTGAAGCAGATTGGAAGGAACATTACTTGGAGTAACCTTCTGAAGCTATCACAACTCCCCATCATAAGAACTTTCCCTCTCTTCTCTCCTAAAGTTCTCCTCAACTCTCTGTCGAAGCACCCTATCAAATAATTCAACAACAAAAGATTGTCTTTACAAGACAATATGAGAGCTTAATTAAAGAGCCTCCAAAGAATCCCTAAATTTCAATATGGCACTTCTAATCATCTAGTATAATCCAATATCATCTTGTATGATTAGTTCAAAATAATACTTTCAGCCAGTATGATATGCATTAGTCTAGAAGATCAATTCAATAGAATTACTTATTGTCATATAATATCATGTGATCAACCTTTATGATAAGTTCAAGAGATTAAACTGATCATCCAGTATTATAGCTAGCAATTAAAAATTATACCATACAGAAATTGGTTTGTAACCGTATGAAGTTTTGGTATCATTATATATGATCAGTGAAAAATTATGGATTTTGTCTTGGATGATGGGTGGCATTTTATTATCGTCCCATTCAAGAATCAGTTCATACAATACGATCATCTCTAATCATCATGTATGATATGATTGAATAATTTAACCATAATTAAACACCTAATCACATAATCAATTTAGGCACGATTGTCGTCGATCAAAAATATGATAAAGATCGTATAGTACGATTAGACACATATTTTGAATAATAAAGAATTACAAAAACTATGATTGACAACTATTTTAATGATTATAATTGATTATCTTAAACAATATAGATCATATAATATGATAAGTTTAATCAATCTTAATTAACTGAGGTACCCTAATTAGGGTTTTTCATTTTAATGGGTAATCCAGTATGATCTAAATTGTACGATATGATTATTTAAAAAAAAAAAAAATCTAACTCACCAAATCACTCCCTTGAGTGATTGTGTGTGTGTGTGCGAGATTACATAGCTTAGCATCCACCATATACATGACTTGACTCAAAAAAGGTAAAAGTATATTGAAGTTGAAATTACAAACTGACTCAACCCTAGTCTACCCAATCTTGAGCTGATTGAAGTTGCAAGTGAACGGTGGACCTGAAATGTTAGTGAGCTGGGCAAAACTGATATGCAATAGATTAAAATAGCATAGTAAAAAGTCCAATAATATTTGTAATCATTAAAATCACAGGACTTGGATTTACATTTCAACAACATGGATAAATAATTCTTGATAACTATGGGGGAACCAATAAGTTTATCATGTGAGGAAAATTCCCAACTTTAAATGTCTCTAAAATTTAAGCTTAAAGCAAATAATTTTTTCCAAAATAGAAATTTTGAGAACATGAATTAAAAGTGTTACTCACAAGTGCAAAGCAAATCCAAATGAAGTAGTTATAGAGTTGTCTAATACCAAGTTTAGCATTCATCAAAGCTTGGTTAATATACCAATTATTATATAATAAAATTTAAAGAAATAAATATTTTTTTGGTGTTTGGATGATGTTATGAAACTATTTAAGGTTATTTTGAGAGATGGAAAGTTTTAAAAATTATTTTTTAAGTGGTCAAATAGTCAAGTTACAAATAGGCTAGTTTGGATTTTTATAGAGAGTGGGGGAATTATTAGATTATTTATGTGGCTTGCAAAGGGATGAGGACTTAGATATGATGAATCTAGGATGTGCATGGTGAGGTAGTGGATACATATATTTGGGGTCACAAGGGTAGTTGTGGGTGTAGAGATTGTCCAAGGCAAGAGGTAAATAGTTGGACTATTACATAAAAAAGGAGCTTTATGTTTTTTCTTTTCATGTTCTTACTTCCTTTATCCTTGATGGATATTCCTTCCTGCTAAGACCAAATATTATTCAATTGTTTAAGTTTATTAAAGGCTTCAAATTTTACCACAAAGTTCATTCGAAGTTCTATTATGTGATTATTAATTGCTCCATTAACTTCTCATGGCAAGAGAGGAATGCTAGGAGGTTTGAGAATCATCTTTGTTCAGTATCTACTATTTTCTATTTTACTATGTTGGCTCTTCAAGCTAAGATTGATGAATACAATCTTAAGTCACTAGTGCAACCTTTAGAATGCTATGTTGTGTTCTATATTAATTTCTTTGGACTTCTCTACAAGTTTATGGTGTTTTCTCTCTGAATGAGGTTCATGGTTGCCTTTTTTCTAATGCCTGGGGATATTCTTATGATACTAAGGCTGGATTTTTCTTCATTATTGATTGGACAATGATGAACAATGCTACTTTTGATCTTTTCCTTGTGAGGGCCATTTCTGCAACCTGCCTCTCATGGAAGGAAATTTTTTTTTCTAGCAACCTGACTCATTTGAATGGCAATCTTAGCAACTTTGGGGAATTTTACATTTGAAGTGAAAATTTGTTTGTCCATTGGTTTGTACCCTTTGCATCTTAATAGTTTTTTAGTGGTTTTTCTCATTTTCTTTTTGCACTCTATCTTTGTCATTATAATATTACATATAGGTCAATCTAAAAACTCATTTTCACTCCAAAATATAGTAATAATCACATCAAAAAGTAACTCATCTTCAACTCAACTCCATTTTTTAACATAAAAAAAGAAAAAGAATATTTTGTGTGTATTCTTTTTAATTTTTTTATTTATTTTTAATCATTTTAGAATAATTTTCTGATCTAAGAAAAAATTTCGTTTGTGAACAATGCGACACCAATATAGGAGTCGCACTATTCATGTCGTGAGAATTTCACTAGTTTTACTATTCGGATGAAGGAACTCAAATACGATAATTGCTGCTTTAGCGATCGAGTGGAGATGACATATGCATGAGGTCAAATAGGAAATACTAGATGAAATTTATAAATTTTTATGCATTTGTACAAAAAAAATATAATTCAATTTTGATGTATATTGATGCCAATGTGTAATAATATGTTAAAAATAAAAAAAAAAAATTATTTATTGTGATTATCTATCAGTTTGTCCAAGGGCGAGGGTGCTAACTGGGCTTGTGCCATTCGGGGGAGGAAAACTGAGGTTGGCGAAAACGAGGTGGGTGTGGACCACTTGCTTTTATCATCAATATTGGTTTCTATTTGAGGGAGATCCCAATACAAGCAATCATGCACTATAGATATAGATATATCACTTCAGTAAGGCCCGAGCCTGCTTGTCGCACTCGACAGTTCATTTTAAAGGATTTTTCTAGAACTCTGCAATATCCTTATCAATTATTATTATTATTATTATTTTTGGCAAAATCCTTATCAATTATTATTATTCAAAATTACATCTTTATCATGACTCATTTATTTTGGCTGGAGCTGATTTCAAAGACAAAAATTTATTTACCATCAAAAGAGAAAACAAATTTGTATTCTAATTTTTTTTAAAAGAACGGACAAATTACTGTCTGGGGATTTATAAATAGGACTGTCAAATTCGGCTTACTAGTCAGGTTCAGCTCAAATCTAAAACTAACCAGATAGAAAGTGAATTGATCCGAACCAAACCTGTTTTTACAAACGGGTTACTTTTTCGAACTGGAACTCAACCTGCTTCGGACCCGGGTCAACCCGACACGGCCTTCCAACCTGGGTCATGGGTATGTCTTCAACCTTTACCGATGTTGGCTGGAGCGGATAGTGGACGCGGAGGTGACGGCGGAGACGGTGGTGACGGTAGAGGCGGTGATGGAGGATGTGGCAGTCGCAGGTTGACGTGGAAGGAGGTACATGGATGCTAACGGTAGCACACGGACACGACAACGACACTACGATGGAGGCTAGGCTACGACGGCAGCACATCTACGGTGGATGCGACACAAAAACGGGACTTTATGCAGACTGATGCGACAGAGGTGCTGACGAATGCGAACGTGGACTAATGCAATGCAAACATGGAGGTGGACTGTGGGGTTTACAAGTAAGTTTCTGGTTAGCGGGTTGACCCTGACTTGATCTGTTTTTTTCAAATAGGTCGAATCCTAGAACACGAACCCGACCCGCTTGTGAAATAAGTTGACCCTAACCCGAAATTTTTTAGGTCGGGTTAGAGTTTGGTTTTCAATTCTTCGTCAAATAATGACACCCCTAATTATAAACATATATTGTACTTAATATATATATATAAATTGTTTAGGGTGTTCAGATCTTTATATGGGAATTATCGACTAATTATTAGTTAGTCGATTAAGGTCAGCTCATTGATAGTGCAAAATTTTTGTAAGTTAAAGTAATTCTGTTAAATTGAGAAAGTGCTTGAGTTTTGTCTTCACGCTATATATAGAATTTGATAGATAGATGCAGTTTAAGAGGTGAGGATTTTTTAGGTGAAAAATAATAGATGAAAAATGTATGAGGTCTTTATTAGATGTAAATAAACACAAGAATATAGAGTCAATATAATTATATTTTATACAATAAAATGTGATTCCATTAAATATTCTTTTCAATTTACCATTGAAACTACTTGCGAATCATGATTAGTTACAACTTAGAAATTATGAAACTTCTAGATATTTTAGGATCCATAGGTATCATGCGTATCGGGGTTCAATAGCCATGGATTGATGTCATACTTTCTATGACGATGCATCACATCTACTTTATATGTCGAAATATTTCTATGACTTGAGTCCGAGGAGATTATCATCTCTCTATTTCTCTTATTTCTCATCAACATATCCTCTTGATGGCTAAGATTTCGTTAAAGTTGGATATTTCAATAATTCATCTAAAAATGATATAGATCATGAGGTAATCACTTGTTGCGAGATTCTGGGCTATTTGCTTCTTCATAGTTTAAGTGGGAGTGTTTAGCATTTTCAAAAGACCAATGAGTTCTGTTAACTTGTACACCATGTTTATGGGCTTTATGACTTCCAATAGAGTGAACATTTTCTATTCTCCAGTGCATGCATTACATTTTCTCCCTCGTATTTTTTGTGGTAGTTTGTAGTGCATCAATCTCATTCCTAGAGGCCTTTAAGCTTCAAGTTATTTGATGTCCTTATTCTTATAAATTATTATCATGGTGCATCTTTTAGTTTGTCAATCTTTAAGTATGAGACCAAGAAATTTGATATCTTAAATGATTTTGTGCTTTTGAGAATCAAATCGTATGATACTATTGTCTAATAAGGTAATGTGATGGCACTCTTTCTATTTTCACGCATTGAAGCAGTTGCATCTTGCGCATACAGATGGCATGGCACTTATATCAGCATGAAAATTTTTTTTTTTTTAGGTGCTCAGAAAACCTTTGCTCTTTAGAAAAGTCTTTACTTTGGATGGCACTTACATCAACATAAGAACAAAAAAGTGTTTGAGGTGCTCAAAAAACCATTGCTCTTTAGAAAAGTCTTTACTTTGGAGCTCGATTCTAGCACCACCGCTAGCGAAACCTTGCCAACATGCCGTCGCTACTGGACCTCTGCCCAACCATTACCATAAGAACTTCATCCGACAGCCACCGTCGGGCCTTCGTACAAACTCCATCGCCAATCGACTACAATCATTCTGACCTCAGTCGCTCGCCAACTATTGCCCCCCCAACCTCTATCACCAAAAAACGGTCAACTCGAGCTTAGTCGACCAACTATAATCCCTCAAATCTCTGTCACCCAACTATGATCCCTTTGGCCAACATTGCTCACTAACTACTATCCCTTAAACCTCCATCATTTACCGATTATAGCACCACCAACCATAGTCGCCTAACAATTACTATCCCTCCAACCACCATCACCCAAACTACAGTCCCACTGATCTCCATCGCCCGTTGACTATGGCCCCTCCAACAACCATCACCTGCTGACAATGAACCAATCGACCATAGTCACTAGACAATGATACCCTTGACTCAGTTTCCTAACTGAATCCCTCCAACTTCAATCACTCAAATATGGTCCATTTAACCTCGATCACCTGACTATGATCCACACATCGATCATTGCTTGCAAGTAAAGTCCTTTTAACCTTCATCGCTTTCTAAGTATGGTTCCTCCTACCAAAATTACCTAACTACGATCTTCTGATCACCAATGTCTGTCGACTATGCTCCCTCCGATCTCTGTCACTAGACAATAGTCCCTTATACCTCAGTTGCTTAGCAATAGTTCCTCTAACTTTTTTCGCCCGACTATGGTCCTATCAATGAAACGAGGATACGAACCTTCTTTTGAGAATAACACTCATGTTATTGTATTCTTCCAACTCTAACCATATAATGTGATCTATATAACTACAGGAAAATATTCTAATACCATCAAACTTCTCGACGGACTAAAATGGACCGGTAAAAGCTACGTACAAACCAACAGATATTTCACACCAGTAGTTTACGACTGGATTTCCTCGATTTTTTTCACCGCGAACTTACCACCGCATATTCTGCCAAATAATTTGCTAGTTTTTATAATTTTTGGGTACATGTTCTATAGAAAATCACCGAAAAAACCTCCAACATAAAATGCATCAACATACTTAAACAAGGCAAATTATTTTTGGAGTATTGTCCGCCGGTCATGATACCATCGAAACCTCTGCCGAAAAATTCGATAGAGAAAGCTCTATGATGCCTGCTATATCTTCTTTCTTATGATTTTTTTTCCTCAGCATTTTGATTCGCTCTGGTCATGTCAGTCACCAACATCAAATTCTGTCGCCATCGAGAATGATCCGTTACCGATGCTCGCCACTAACCTTGCTAATGTTCTCCAACAACTT
Organism: Dendrobium catenatum; assembly: GCF_001605985.2. NCBI lineage: Eukaryota > Viridiplantae > Streptophyta > Magnoliopsida > Asparagales > Orchidaceae > Dendrobium > Dendrobium catenatum. The sequence continues at coordinate 8,132,170 of NW_021318693.1, forward strand.
AGCCGACGTTCATCGCTACTATTACGGTAAAATATGTCATAATTTGTTTTGCCATGGATGTCCTTGGTACATATTTGCAAGTGATTGTACCATGGTGTATGCAGTATGTTGATTATATTCTTCTTATTTATGAGTTTAATGATGGAGTTATTGTGTATATTATTAGTAGAATTCAGATGGGATGATTAAAGTAGAGGATTGCATTAGGGAAAATCCTAAAACAAGAACAACTGATGAGACTTGAAATGTGTGATAGAAATTTCCCCTCATAATTAGAGGAAAATTCTAAAAAAAAGTTGTGAGTCTTTTAATGCTTTATGGTATAAAATGTAGGTTATCAAAAGAGAAATATAACATTAAGTTAAGTGTTTATAGATATTAGAATATATATGAGTGACTTTACTTTTAAAGACATTATACTAATTAAGCATATACATGAAAATATAGGAGAAGCTCATTTGAAAGAGAAGATTAGAGAGAGTGAGAGAGTTGTCTTAGAAGGTTTTGTCACGTAAACTACATTTTCACATGCAAAGAAAGTCAATAAATCCACTGGAAATATCTCAAGCTCAAACGGTATTTTCACACAGGTAGCCCCTGAAGACCTATACACACCTTTCTTGGTGAGGAAGGATTGAAGGCCACAGCTATGATGTCACCCAAAATTGACCATACACATCTTTCTTGATGTAGTGGGTAAGCTAAGAATCTTTATATTTCTCCTAAATGGGAGAAATCTTGGGAGGCTACTAGTTTTTGTATTGTAGTGTCACCTGTGTAAAATAACCCCATTTGATTTACAAATAAAATTGAAAATCATATATATTCCTTTAATAGATTTTTCAACAATAACTAATATCTTCATATTATATATAGGCTATATTTTGGATAATAGAAATCAAAGAAGTTGGATGTTTAACTAAGTAACACAATGATGGTAAACATTAACAAATGTTTTCATTAATGGGGTGAACTTTTTCATTCAAAAATCAAAACTACTACCCAGCTTCATCTCAGATGGGAAGTTTCTATGTCTATGTTCTAACCATAAAAGTCAAATGCACCTAGGACCATATGATGTAATTATTAATATCTATCACAGTGGGTTCATGCTAGAATATTTGTATAGGAATTCTCATGATTTGTACGAGCCCTATTTTGATTCTCGAAGTGGCCCATCTATAAGTTCAAAAATAATTGAGGAAGAAAATATATGACCAGATCTTGAGGATATAGTTTATGATGTAGCGAGAGGATAATTTTAATAGTATCTAGAAGAGTTACTAATTAATGAGACATATAATTTTTAATATTCAATGCATAATGCCCAACAACCAATCTGAAAGGGGTGCAAAACTCACTCAGAGTTATCCGTTGCTATAAAGATGTTAGCATCAAGGTAGAATATAATATCTTTCGTGAATATTTTAATCAATTAGTTGGGCTGCTTAAGGAAACAAACCCAATAGATAACATAATTCTTACATATTTATATCGAACAAAGAAGTTGGTTTTTAAACTTAGTTTGATATACATAAAGATAGAATATTGTGGCAATTTATGCATGTTATATAATAAAGATGATCTATCAGAGATTGCATGTCGTTACCATAATGCAATTATTTCAATAACTTTAAATGGTCCTACGACTTTCATTCTTCTACAAATTTGTTCATACCTGTCATTGGTCTTATCTTTACATATATAAAATTTCCTACCTAAAACTCCATAGCTGAGTGATTAAAATCATAATACTCCTTTCACCTATTTTGTGCAACATTTATTTTATCTCTGATTTGGTGGATCTTCTTTGTGGCAGTATTAACAAAGATTGGCCCAACCAGATGTCCTTCACCCACCTTTATCCAAGTATATGGGTCATGTATTTCCTACTATTTAGATCTTCATAAGGAGTAATACCTATGCTCGAGTAAAATCCATTATTATTGAAAAACTTAATCAAAGAGCGCGATCCTCCTAGCTGCTTACAAAATTTTAATCACATAATCTTATAAGATCTTCAAATACCTATATAGTCCTTTTAGAATGTTCATAAGTCTGAAGGTAAAAAGTCATACTAAATTTTAATTTCATGCCCAAACCTTATAATATATATCCATAATATAGAAGTGAATCTTCCATCTCTATAAAAAATAATCACTTTCGATATCCCATGCAAAAGGACAATCTTATGCACATATACTTCGGACAATCTGTCTACAAAATTAGACTGATAAATCAAAATAAAATATGCATACTTTGTTAAACAATAAACCATAACCCTAGATGACATCATATTCTTATCACAATATGGGAAAACCTATAGCAAAATCCATATTCAATTATTTCAATTTCCACACAGGGATGGGTAATGGCTGTAGAAAAACTCTTAGTTGTTATTGTTCAACTTTTACTAACTGACACGATTCACAGTTAAAAATAAAATATGATATATCCATTTTTAATCTAATCCACTAGTTCACACCTTTCAGATCATTACACATTTTAATGCTTCCTAAATGGATATTATAGCCTGAGTATTGTGACTTATGAAGCATAATTGATCTCAAATCTCCAAAACTCAGAACTTATAATCTACCAATATAGAAAATAATATAAAAATTATATACACATTACACTCACCACACGGCCCAAAGAAGAAATGCTCCTTTACTAGAACTTGAACTTGGAGAACTTAGCATATAATTGAAGTTCCTTAGAGTCTCCAGAATAATCCTCATATTTAGCCATGCTCTTCCTAAAAAGTAGAATAAACAAGGATATCATCAATAATATAATCACAAACTGATCATGTTAGTCTTTGAATACCTAATTCATCAAATCCATGAGAACTATAAATGCATTAGTCACTCAATACTCCAAGAATAAAATATTGTAGTGCCAAAACTGAGTTCGAAAAGTAATCTTCATCACCTCAAAATCTAAGAATCTTTCACGTTTATATGATAATAACTAGATCATAGATTAATCATAAAAATATGTAAGATCTAGACAACTAATCCAACAAATAATCAATTCTTGGCAAAGGATACTAATTTTTAATAGTAACTTTATTTAATTCCATGTAATCAATGTACATATGCATACTACCCCTTATTTTTCTTTACTAATAAATAGGTGTTTCCCTTGTAAACATACTAGGGTGGACAAAACCCCTACAATAAACTTCTAAAACTGCACAATTAACTCTTAAAATTCTTTAGGTTCCATTCTATAGGAAGGTTAAAAAAAGAACCGTATCTAAGAATACATCAATACAAAACTTTATATATCTTTTCAGAGAAAATTGATTAACTCCTTTGGAAAAAAAATTAACAAACTCCTGTACTAATGGGTCATTAAAAAGATAACAAGAATCATTATACTATCCCAAATTAATGCTAAGAATATCACGTATCCTTTCCATAATTTATCTATTTTTATAGCATAGATCAGGCATGACAAACTAACTGCAAAACCTTCACAAAAAACTTACTCGCTAGAAATAATGATATTCTCTTCTTCAAACAATCAATTTGAGCCTCATTCCGGATCAACCAATCCATACCCAAAATAACATAAAACTAATAAAAATGGGTAACATAACAAGACTTGAAATGGACTTCCTATTATAGATCACAATATTATAGAAGCAAACCCTTCTATATATCAGACAATCTAGAGTTGATAAAGTGACCGATGTGGAAAAAGGTAATAATATTGAATGAAAGTTTAGTAAATTGAAATAACATTACTAAATAAATGAATTACTTGGTCCAAAAACAAACATTACATGGCTAATAAAAAATGAAAGTTGTACCTGAAACAACATATAGAGCATCTCAAACCTCCTACTTTGAAAAATTCTACACATTCCTGAATTAGAGCTGGAGGAACTAAACCACTAGAATCTCTCCTACTACTAATAGATGGCTATTTATCAAAAAACCTAGTATAAAACTAATACCATAATATCTACTAGAAGAAATCTTAGAAAAAATAAGAAAGGGTATTGTCCTTGATCTTCTTTCTGGCCTGACAAAAATTTTATATCATAGCTCATATTACCAATCGAAGACTATGTATGGAAAAAAATCTTACATATGTCCATCCTGACTAAACTTTAAGCACTTTTTAGTCATCCTCTAGTGCTAAATCTAATATCTTCTACCATTAATATACGTCACAAGTGATCTAATGATAGAACCATAACTGGCCACACAACCCATATTAAAAGCTGCCACAGACTACCCCCCTCTCCCGGGCTCTCTAGGTCCAAATTTACTCATTTTCTTAGAGAGCCCACGATCTAAAGTTTTGTTGTAAACCTTATTTCTACTAATAGTCCATAAATGTTGAGTAGTTATAAGATTATTTTCAATCATATGAGCTCTCTTTTTAAGCTTATAGAAATTAGAAATACATAATGCGATTAGTGGCTGCCTCAGATTATCTCGTAGTCCCCTCGAAAATGTGTAATACTTATCCTTAGAAGAGTTAACTAACTTCTTATAAAATTCCTTGGGAAAAAACTGTTGGAAATGCGCCAGAAAGCCGCCGGAAATGTGGCCGCCAGAAAATTTCGCCAGAAATCAGTGATTTTCCTGTAGTGAGAAAGATGTATAAGGATTCTTTTTCTTGAATGTATGATCGTAATAGATGTTGGCTCAATCCAAAGGAAAATATGTAGAAGCTTTATTGAATTATTATGAAGCTATGCGACTAGAAATTAAAAAACTCTATCCCATACTACTCACAATCTTGCTCCTCTAACCAGTTTCAAAAACATTTCATTCATATATTATCATGCCAAAGGTGGTACAATTCATGCTCAAAACATATCAAAAAATTTCTTATAGTTGATAAAGGAGTTCAATATCACATGAAACATTTCCTCTTGCAGGCCCGTCCACCGATCCTCAGCCTCACTATCTAACCAAAAAACTGATAATAGTATCATCCTCTCAGGAGGACACTACATACCACCAAATATATTTTCTAGCCTCCTTAACTGATAATATGTTGCCATTTACTCCACAACACCCTTAAGTCATTGAAGCTTCAAACTCAAAAAAGCTTGTCACAACCTAACCCAATAAGACCCACAAACTAGATAGGTCTTACCATGTTAGCATATAACAAGGAAATCTCATGATCTAATTTTTCAAGACTTCTTAAAATTTTCTTTCAAATATAAATTTTAAAATAAACAGTAAACAACACAACTATTTATAATATCTAGTATAATAAAATTAAACTCATTTATAAGATTTATTTTCATCTCAAAATCAAAATGTATGTACAATGATTATATTATATTGCATGGCAACATAATAAAGTATAGAGCATAAATTAAGAGAATTTTGACCATTACATCTCCCAACAGATAAATTTAAGAAACTCTAACCCATATGCCTCTAAATAGAAGGAGTTTAACAACTTTGGCCCTTTTTGTTTCCCACAAATAGAGTTTAACAACTAAGAGATTGTATATATAGCACCAAAATATGCCCTTGGCACTAGAAGTGCATTTAGCACCATATTAGAAATTCCATCATTTATACTAAATTTCCTTAAAATCTCATATTTAAATCAAATAAGCACATAAGTCATTTCCTTATAGTAAATAAAGCATAAAGAAACTAATTTCATAAATTGCAGAAAGGCCTTAAAAGTATGCAACAGAAAACCCTACAAAGCAAAAATTTAAAATTTCTAAAAATAATCAAATTACCATGTATTATGCCAAACATAAATTTAGTACTTTAATTGTACTACAATATAATTTTTTAGAGTCTTGGTTATTTTTTATATAATCAAAATAGTATAAATGCCAAAATCCAAGGTGCAAAATTTCTAGAAAAGGCCTAAATATTCAAAACCAAGGTTTCTACAATATAAAAAAAGTTATATAGTGAATGTTTTGTAAATAAAAAGTTATTCCCATTTTTTTATACAAAATTTTTATTATAATCAACAAATTTAAGAAAAATTTGTATTTATAAATATGAAGATAGGAAAAAAATGTTCTACCTCATTCAGAACAATTTTTAAGACTTTGGCCATTAGTATAAAATATGTAACTTGAAGTGGCCCAAACCCAGCCTTTTATCTCTAAAAACAACCTCTATCTTTCTCTACCACTAGTTGCTTAAGTGAAAATAAATCAAGTGAAAGGTGGTTTGTGATATTTAAAACATTAGAATTTTCGCTTATGTCATGGAGCCAAAAAGTACTGGCCACAAAAAACCCTCAACACCCCTACACCCAACATAGCTGAGCGTTGAATTAAATATAGATTTTGTTAAGACAAATACTATCAAGGTGTTGCCAAACTTAGAGTCGTTATGCCCTAGGGTAAAATTTTAGATTTTATTGATATGCAAACATACCCCAAGACCCATTTCAGAACACATACATACTCTTACCAACATATAAAATACTCTCAAGTACATGTAAACGGGTTCATAATGTAGAGAATCGTGCTTTTAACTCTTTTAAATTGGGTCAAAATAGGATAAACTTAATACTAAATCTGAAAGAATCACACTAAGTTGGTGGTAGTGTGATGGTAACCATACGAAGGAGTTCAAGAAGCATTCTATTATATGCAACAAGATGGCCTATTATTGGGGGAGGATTATTTGTGAAAGTTTATTAGGGATGCTAAACCCTTAAGAACTAGCCCGAGGCTAACCAAGAGGGGGGTGAATTGGTATTTTAAAAAAATTTATTTAGGTAAAGCAAAAACTTAAAACCAAAATCACCATAGAAATCAGAGTGCAAAAAATAAATAAATGCGGAAGCAAAACAAAGAAAGTTCACACCGGATTTATAGTGGTTCGATCAATCCTTGACCTACGTCCACTCCTTGATGGCACCCTCTAAGTATTGCACTAACTAAGCGTCTCTCCTTTAGCTTCTCCTGCTAGGCGGAGAAGCCTTTACAATAGACTCCTTTTCACCAACCCCGGTGCGGCAGAGAACCGACTCCTTTTAATTCCTCCTAAAGGGGGCAGAGAACCCAGACCTTTTGCTGAAGTAGACCTCCCAAGAACCTCCCAAGGAAGAAGGAGGAAGAACGGAGACGACGACTTGGAACCTCGTTTGGAGCAACCTTTATGAACCCTCTCACAAACTCCCCCTCACAAGTTCCTCTCTCTCTCTCTCTCTCCCTCCCTCTCTCCCTCTCCCAACGCTCTCTCAGGTCAAGATAGTAGCACTCAAGGTCTTGAGCATGAGAAAATTTGGGTCCTTTAAATAGAATTTTAAGAACTGACTTTATCGTCCAGGACGAAAGGAATATCATCCTGGCCGATTAGTATAAAGTAAGCTCAATTAGTTGGGACGATTTGGGAATATTAGAAGAAAATTTGTTACATCGTCCAGAATGATACAATATTATCCTAGCTGATTAGTTTAAATTCGAGTACAATCATCCCGAACATCACCCAAAATAGATGCTGGCCGATGTCAATGGTCCAGGACATCGTCCTGATCGATTCTATGATCGGCTCGGCCGATGTAATCGTATCAATCAGCCTTAGCTGATTTTCATAATTGCCAGATTAATTTAGGCATAATTGTGCTGTATCGTCCAGGACGATATGGAGATGATTTGGGCCAATATTTTAAAATAAAGAATACCTAAATTGATCATGGTGCTGATTCTTTCTAATTTGAGCCTATCATCCTGGCCGATACAAGTATCGTCCAGGATGATTTGCTTAATGATGGCTGCTTAACCAAGATCCCTAATTAGGTTTTCTATTTTTAGTTGAAGTGTCCTAGACGATATGAATATCGTCTAGGCTGATGTACTCAAAATAGAAAAACTCAAAAAACACCTCAAGTGTGTATGTGCAAGGTTACTTAGCATCATGAACCATTTTTTATAATTGACTCAAGAAAGAAAAAAGTACAGAGTTGACTCAACCTAAATCTACCCGATCTTGAGCTAACTTGAGTTGCATTCAATCTTGTGGACCTAAAAATTTAGTAGGTAAGGCAGTCTTAGGAAATCATGAATATTTTCTATCATAAAAATTCTAATCCATAAACTCAGATTTGTAATAATCTCCCCCTTTTTTATGATAACAAACACACCTAGAAAATTTCAAGTAGTTATGGCAGTTTAGTTAAAAAAATGTGACGAAAAAATAGTTCACTAAGTTCCAGAATTCAAAGTATAAGATACATCAGACCACTCCCCCTTTTGACATCACAAAAGGAGGGAAACACAACATAACACAAATAAAAAACATAACAGAAACTAAAACAAAACCTAATAAAAACAAACTATAGAAAATGGAAACTAAAACTAGAAGAGAAACAAAATACAGAAAAAAAACTAGAAAAACACAAAGAAAATCAAAGAAACGAGGGCCCCTGATCATCAGACGGAGGTGGTGGTGGTGGTGCTTGCTGAAAGTAACTATAGAGCGTAGCAAACTATGCATTAAACAAGGCCATGTCCTGCTCGTGCTGTTGCTGCTGGTGTGCAACATAGGCATCGAAATGGGTCTCCCACTGATCAAATCTCTCCACCAACTAATCCAGCTGAGAGTGCTGGCAGAGAGGAACAGGAGTGGGAGCGGCAGCCTCCTCCTCCTCGGCCCCCCGAGCTTCCCCATCTCCTTGGTGGAGACGAGTACTATAATGGGTGTTGAAAGAATTGTTTGAGTAGACGGGTGGCTGAAGGTTGGGAGAAGCTAGATATTGAAGATAGTATTTAGATTCTAGAACATATACAATGATGTGTTCTAGAGTAAGAATAGGCTTTCTTCTATGACCTGGATCTCGAATGGTAGTCAAATGTTCGATGTAGCGAAAGATCAGGTATGTGGCATTGAATTCTCTATGGACCAGAATGTAAAAGGTACTAAGTGAAAGAAGAGGGGTGATGTGGACTCGGTCCCCGACTTTTGGAATAAGAGAAGTGCAAAGGATATGCTGGAAGTTCCTAGCATCTTTGAGTAAAGAGCTAGTCTCTCCAACATGATAGTGTACGTTGGTGTGGCAAAGAAAGTGATTTGCAATGGACCAATCAAAGTCAGGATCAGAGACAAGGGTATGCAGCTTATCCCTAGTGGTGGAAAGCTACAACAATTCAACACAATCTTGATATATGATCTTGACATGACGTCGATTCATATAAGAGGTGAGAGCAGTGTAGGAAGAATTTATGCAGAGATTTGGTTAAAATTCAAAAAGAAGTTCAGAACTAAAGGGGACGTGAGGGTGAGAATAAAGCAAAGAGAAGTGTGAGTGACCAGTACTGGATAGGACAGATATGCTAGATTGATTGTTCGAGAGAGAGTAATGCCGCACTCTTTATAATGATGGTAGACAGCCTGATCGTCTGCCTCCCGAAAATGAGGGTCCAGTGTGCCCTTTGAGGAGCTGCTAGACATCTGACAAGCATTGTTTCCACCAGCCATTTAGAAGAAAAAATCAAGGAAACAGTAAGAAATAACAAGTAGAAAGCCCAAGAGAATATGTGAAGAAAAAATGGCTGAATTCAGGCTCTATTTAAAGAATCAGCTAGATCGTCTAGGCCGATCGCAGGATCTTCATGGATGATCTGGTGGAATTATTATGAATAGTCTGATTGGTCAAAAAGGTAGTCCGATCATCCGGGACGATCAGATATAGTCCGATATGATTAGACACAGGCAATTGTCCCGAGGAGTCAGACCGGGCGACTGTTGAAAAAGCAGATCATCCAGGCCAATTAGGTGAATCATCCAGGACGATGCTTAATAATGGATCATACCGATCGAATTTTAGATGTTTTAAAACATGCACCATGTGTATCGTCTAGGATGAACAGTGGATAGTCAAGGATGATTGTCCAAAAATGGATCACCCCGGGCGATTTTAAAGATTTTAAACATACTGACATATATATAGTCCAGGACGAACAGGTGTATCAGATGGGACGATAACCAATAAATGCATCATCCGGGATGAAAATAGCTATCGCTCAGGATGATCAAGATGATTGTAGCAGAGGTCGATCATATCGTCCAGGACGATAAAAAATCGTCCAAGATGATAAAAAATTATCAAGGATGATGAGAGCAGAAAAGTCAAAATATTTAACAGATGGAATTCTTGAAGCACAAAAAATCAATCGTACAAGACGATATAAAAATTGGCCAGGATGATGTGACAAACAATTTCAAATCAAAGGAGGGATGGAGATGATCAGAGAAGGCCCAAAAATAATAAGATCAAAAAATAACAATGATAAAATAAAAGCTAAAAAAAGTTTTTTTTTTTTAATCAAGGCATGAGCACGTCACAAACTTCACGTGATTGATTTTAAAAATTTGTAAGTTAATGAGTTAACAAATTCAAAAATCTAAAAAATGGTAAAATATCCGATCATGTTAACCCTAAGCTTGGACTTCTTTTAGGGCAAAATTTTCTTTTTATATATATATATATATATATATATATATATTTGGCGTCATTGCGCATTTTTTTTATTTTTGGCATCATTGGCCACTTTTTTTTATTATTTTTTGCAAATTAAATTATTTTCCAAAAACTCTTAAAATATTCTTAGTTGTGAGTATATCTTTTAGATATTAGAGAAGAAAAATTCACTCTCTAATATAGGGAAGAACAATCCACAAAACAGAATCAAAAATCATGTGAGAGATGCATTGATAGGATAACGAGAAATCTTAAAGTAACATAAAACTTTGACTATTATGGTATAAGCTAGATTACTGTAACAAGGTAGAAAAGATCTCAATTGCAAAATCCAATTGTTAATTTGAGATAGACTTTTTGGTTAGAAAAGAAATTTTTACCACCAAAACAGGTTAGAGAAAGAGACACAATCAATGGTATTTTACCATTTAGCAGATTAAGAGATGTAAGACTTTAACTCCAAATTTTCAAAATAAAAAAACAAGGCATAAGATATCAATTCAACGATGATTTGAAAAGGAAAAACAAAGCAAGGCATATGAAAAACTAAAGTAGCAAAAACAAAACAAAAAATAACTAACCAAAAAAGAAATAAAAAACAAAAAAACTAAAAAAATGAAATAAAGTAATCAGAAGATAAAACATCAGTAGAAATCAAGTTCATGCATTAATATCAATCACACCCAATCTGGTCCTTAAAGTGCTGAAGGTATCGAAGGCCAGTGGTTTAGTAAAAATGTCAGCCAGTTAATTCTCAATCACCACATGATGTAACTCAATGTCTCCCTTAGTCACATGGTCTCTAATGAAGTGATGCCTAATGTCAATGCGCTTAGTCCTTGAATGTTGGATAAGATTCTTAGAAATGCAGATGGCACTAGTGTTGTCACAAAGAATTGAGATGGTGCTTACAGGTAATCTTAAATCAATTACTTGATTTTTTAGCCAAAGGACTTAGGCCACACAACTTCCTAAAGCAATGCACTCAGCTTCAGCAGTGGAAAGAGCAACAGAGTTTTGCTTTATACTAGACTAGGAGACTAAAGATTATCCTATGAATTGGCAATTTATAGAAGTGCTTTTTCTATCCACCTTACATCCTATAAAATTAGAATCAGAAAATTCAATAATCTCAAAAGAAGTGTTGTTCCTAGGGTATCAGATTCCTAGGTTTTGGGTCCCTAAAAGATATCTAAGAATTCTCTTAACTACAATAAGGTGAAATTCCTTAGGGTCAGCTTGAAATCTAACACAAAGATAAATGCTAAACATTATATCAGGTCGGCTAGCAGTCAGGTAAAGTAAAGATCTAATCATCTCTCTGTACTTCTTTTGATCAACTGATTTTCTATTTGGGTACTTATCTAACTGAATTCCTGAGGTCGTGGGAGTATTAATTGGCTTGGCTTTACCAATTTTATATTTCTTCAAGATCTCTTTTATGTACTTTATTTGGCTCAAAAAAGTTTCATCATCTAATTATCTAATGCTAAACCCAAAAAAGTAGGAAAATTCTCCCATCATACTCATCTCAAACTCCTTACTCATTATTTTAGAAAAATCATCACATAGCCTTTTATCAGAAGATCCAAAAATTTAATCATCGACATAGATCTAAAAAATAAGTAAATCATCTCCTACTTTCCTCAGGAAAAGGATGGTGTCTACACTCCCCTTAACAAACTCTCTTTCTAGTATAAATGTGCTAAGTCTCTCATACTAAGCTCTAGGTGCCTGATTTAATCCATATAAGGCCTTATATTAATTTGAAAACATGATTTGAAAATTGAGAACTCTCAAAATCTGGGGTTTGTTCTACAAAAACATCATCTTTTATTTTCCCGTTTAAAAGGCACTCTTAACATCCATTTAGAAAATCTTAAATCCCTTATGACAGGCGAAGGCTAATAGCACTCTAGTGGCTTCTCATTTAAAAAGGCACTCTTAACATCTATTTGAAAAAGTTTAAATCCCATATAACAGGCAAAGGCTAATAGCACTCTAGTGACTTCCAATCTAGGTACAGGGGCAAAAGTCTCATCAAAATCTATCCATTCTATTTGGTTATACCCCTTAGCCACTAATCTTGCCTTATTCTTAACCACCACTCCAAAATCATTCACGTTATCCTTAATGACCCACTTGGTTCTAACTACACTTTGTCTCTTAGGTCTTTATACAAGTTCCCAAACATCATTCCTAACAAATTGGTTCAACTCCTCTTGCATGGCTAAGATCCAAAACTCATCAGAAAGGGCTTGATTTATATTAGTGGGTTCAGTCATTGAGATAAAGGCAAAGTTGTTCACTTCCTTCCTAAGTCCATGTCTAGTCCTAACTCCATCAGAAGGGTCTACTAAGATAAGATCTTTAGGGTGACTCGAAGAGTATCTCCAATCTCTAAGCAAAGTGTGTGATGGTTCAACCCTTTCCTTCAGATCTATATTTTCTACTCCTTGGGTAACCTCTCTTACTCCTTCAGTGTTTTGGTGCTCTACCCTCTTCTCTAAATTTTCTACTCCAGTGGTAATCCCTCCAACATCATCATTATCCTCAACTCTAGGCTTTCTAGGACCAGACTCATCAAACATTACATGTGTATTCTCTTCCACCACCAAAGTCCTCTTATTAAACACCCTAAGAAACTTCCCAACACTAGAATATCCTATGAACACTCCTTCAACAGATTTTGGGTCAAATTTTCCTAAGTGAGACTTCCCATTATAGTGAATTAAAACCTTACAACCAAATACATGAAGGTGGGAAGGATTTGGTGTCCTACCCTTAAGGATCTCATAGGGTGTCTTATCTAATTTGGCTCTAACATTCACCCTATTAAATACATAACAAACTGTGTTAACCGCTTCAGCCCAAAAGTATTTTGGAAGTGAATACTCAGCAAGCATGGCTCTAGCGGCTTCCACTAAGGTCTGGTTCTTCGTTTCAGCTATCCCATTTTAATGAGGGGTCCTAGGAGCTGAGAAGTTGTGGCTAATCCTCTTGTCCTGACAAAATTCTACAAATCTCTCATTTTCAAACTCTCCCCCATGGTCACTATGGATGGTCAAGATCTCATAACCTAGCTTTTTCTGAATCCAAGTGAAGAAGACTCTAAACTCATCAAATGACTCATTTTTTTGAAAGAAATCTAGTCCTAGTAAACCTCGAGTAGTCATCAACAATCACAAAATCATAGACAATCCCTCCCAAGATGGCAATGCTAATGGGTCCAAACAAATCCATGTGAAGGACTTCTAAATGTCTGGAGATGGTAATGTCCTTAATGAAGTGGAAAGTGGAGTGGATTTTCTTTCCTAATTGGCAGGCATCACAAAGGTGATCTTTTGAAAACTTAAGCTTCGGGACACCTCTAACTAAGTCTTTCAGGGGTCACTTTCCTAAGGGTTTTCATACTGGCATGATATAATCTCTTGTGCCACAACCATGAATCATTAATAGTAGTTTTTAAGTAAAATGAAGTAGTACATTCAATGTTATTTAAGTCAAGCATGTAAATGTTGTTGATCCGCTTTCCCTGAAAATAGTGTTTTTATTTAAGCTCATAATGCATGAATTTGCCAAAAAAATTATGAAGAAGCCCTTGTTGCAAAGCTAACTGATGCTAAGTAAATTGTGTTTTAGTTCATCTATAAGCAAAACATTTTCAATCAGAAGATTCTTAGAATTACCAATTATACTTGCTCCTACTACCTTCCTGGTGATGTTGTCTCCAAGAGTCACCTTGCCTCCTGTCCTGATCTCCAGCACTATGAATTAATTAGCATCACCAGTCATATATTGAGAGCATCCGCTATCCAGGTACCACATGCACTCACGAGGCCTGCTGTGAGAGCTTGCCTATAAAATTATCAAATGTCAGATTAGGAACCCAAACATTTTTGGGTTCCTTCATATGGAAAGTAGAATGCAATGCATGTTGTGGATCATGTAACTTGGGTCTCCATACCCAATGTGGGCTATGGAGAATGGTGCAAGTGTGTGCTATGTGTCCTAGCATGCCACATGAAAAACATCTAACTCAAGGAAAAGGATGCACTAATATACTCCCATGATGATGCTTTTTATGCGATGCATGAAATGAAGATTTTTTATTTTCAAAGGTTTTTAAATTTTCTAATTTTTTATATTCTTTTTCTAACTTAGAATGGGACAATTTTAAAGAATCATGAGAATCAAATAACTCAGCATGCTTTTTTTTTAATACATCAAACTCATCAAGGAAAGCCATGTGATTTGAATCAATTGTTGAATGATCTTTGAGAAGAATTTCATGCTCTTTTTATAAATTAAAAAATTTCAATTTCAAGCTAGTATGAGTTTTCTTAAGTTTCCTATATGATGCATGTATTTTTTCAGAAACTTCAAAGAGTTGCTCATAGGTTAGTTCACATACTTCTTCTAGGTCATTTTGACCAAGATTATTGTCTGCCATTAAGTACAAGTTTGTTGTCTCCTCGTCAGGTTTAGTTTAGAGGAATCTGATGCAGAATCCGCCCAGAATACCTTTTGGAATCGCTTCTTGCTATTGTCCTTTTTGAGGTTTGTTTTCTCCTCACCCTTCTCCTTACTTGGGTGTGCTTTAGGTGTAGGAAAATAAGCTTTAACGTGTTTATGCTTCCTGCATTCAAAGCAAATTGTTTCATTAGAATTCTTAATATTTTTGCTACCCTTACCTTTATTCCACTTTTGATGATTCTTGTGCTTCTTCCTTAGAAAGCTCTTAAATTGTCTTGTAATTAAAGCAACATCGTCGCTTTCAAACCCGGAAGAGTCAGTGTCCGAATCGTTCGCCTTAAGTGCCACCTTTTTCTCTTTCTTCCTTTCACCTACATCAAGATTTCTTTGGTTCACCCCTTGCTCGTAAGCAATGAGTGAACCAAGTAAGTTATCGATCGAATATGTATTTAAATCTTTAGATTCAGATATTGCAGTAATGTTTGCATTAAAAGAGGAAGGCAAACATTTTAATTTTATTTTTTTTTTTACTTTTTCATAGTTAGAAAGTTCTCTTCCTAATGCATGCAATGAAGTAACAATCTGAGTAAACCTTGTATACATTTTAGAAATCGAATCAGAAGGTTTCATACGAAAAAGTTTGTAATCATGAAAGAGAATATTCAAACGGGATTGTTTGACTTCATTAGTATCTTTATTGGTGATACAAAATTTATCCCAAATTTCTTTACCAGTAGTGCAAGTGGAAACACGCATGTAATCTTCTAATTTTAAAGCACCGAAATAATAGTTCAAACATTTTGCATTTAATTGTGCTAAATCCTTATCATCTAGAGTCCATTCAGTAAAAGGAAGTGGAACAGTAATGCCATTCAATTTTTCAGTTGGAGGTGTATAACCATCCTTAGAAAGCATCCACATGCGATAATCAATTGATTGTAAAAATACATACATGCGAGTTTTCTAAAAATGAAAAGGAATATTATTAAATAAAGGTGGTCGGGTAATAGAATACCCTTCCAAAATATGGTGATTTTCGTTGTTAGCCATGGATCAAAAATTCAAAAAAATTTCAAACTTAGTTTTTATGAATCCCGCTCTCATATCACTTGAAAGTTCATTAGGGATGTTAAGCCCTTAAGAACTTTGCCAAGTGGAGAGCTTTCAATAGACTCCTTTTCACCAACCCCGGTGCGGCAGAAAGAACTGATCTTGGCTTCCTCTTGAGTAGGCAGAGAATCCAGACCTTTTGCTGAAGTAGACCTCCAAGAATCTCCCAAGGATGAAGAACGAAGAATGAGAGACGACGACTTAGAACCTTCCTTGGAGGCAGCTTTGTGAACCTCTCACAAACTCCCCCTCACACTGTTCCTCTCTCTCTCCTCTCTCTCTCTCTCTCTCACTCTCTCTCTCTCTCTCTCCCAAGGCTCTCTCAGGTCAAGACAGCGGTACTCAAGGTCTTGAGCATGAGAAAATTTCAGGTCCTTTAAATAGAATTTCAAAAACTGACTTTATCATTCAGGACGATAAGAATATCGTCTTTGCCTATTAGTACAAAATAACCTCAATCAGCCGGGGCGATTTGGGACGATCAGAAGAAAATTGGTTACATCGTCCAGGATAATACAATATCATCCTGGCCGATTAGTTGAAATTTGAGTTCAATCGTCCCGAACATCGCCCGGAATAGATGCTGCCTGATGTCAATCATCCAGGGCATCGTCCCAGCCGATGTGATCGTATCAATCAGCCCTAGTTTCTTTCCATAATTGCTAGATTAATTTAGGCATAATTATGCTAATTCATCCAGAACGATATGGAGATCGTCTGAGCCAATATTTTAAAATAAAGAATACTTAAATTGATCATGGAGGATGATTCTTTCTGATTTGAGCCTATCATCCTAGCCAATATAAGTATCGTCCAGGATGATTTTCTTAATGATGGCTGCTTAACCAGGATGCCCTAATTAGGGTTTTTGTTCTTAGTTAAATCGTCCTGGATGATATGAACATCATCCAGGCCGATGTACTCAAAACATAAAAACTCAGAAAGCCCCTCAAGTGTATGTGTGCAAGGTTACTTAGCATCAGGAATCACTTTTTACAATTGACTCAAGAATGGAAAAAATATAGACTTGACTCAACCTAAATCTACCCGATCTTGATCTGGATTGAGTTGCATTTGATTTTGTGGACCTTAAAAGTTAGTAGGCAAGATAGTCATAAGAAATCATGAATGTTTGCTATCATCAAAAGTCTAATCCATAAACTCAGATATTCAATAATTTGATGAAGGTGGTTTGGTCACAAGCCAACATTGGCATTTGAGCATCACGCTATTAATAGTAGATAACTTCAAAGAGGTGGTCAGGTGATTTGTTAATGGAAATACTATCACAAAAAACAAACATTATTAGTCGATTAATGACTTAATGGTGTGAGGCTTTGATATTTCCATGAATAAGGGGCTAAGAGAGTTTCTTTAATGTGTTGATTATTGTTGAAGTTGTTGTGAGATATCCATTGAGGATATTTGAACGATCTAATATCATTTTTTTAAGCATTTCTCGATAATGTTAACACACATGGAAGAATTTATCAGAAAATAAAATATTAGATGTTTGACTTAATTGAGGTTAATTTTTAGAGTGTTGCCTTATAATAGTATCCTATGTGAAAGAGGTGGAGAAACATGCACCAAGGATGATTGACCTATTTCGGGATATTTATCAAAATTGTGGATAGATGATGTTAACATGAATGTAAGAAATTGAGGGAATCCATAGATAATGTTTAACCTTTTTGAGATGATTTGTTAGAGCACTACTAGATGTTGTCAACCTATATGGATGAGGTCAAGAGAAGTCCACCAAGAATTTTTGACCTATATAAGATTATTTGTTAGAGCATTGCTTGATTACATCAACATGTATGAAAGAGGATGAGGAAAGTACATCGAGGATTTTTTACCTACTTGATGATGTTTTTAGAGCGTTGCTCGATTATATTAACCTATGTTAAAGAGGAAAAATCAAATCCTTCTATGATTGATTATACTTTGATTGGGTGAGGGTGAATGCCACATTTATTTTGAAATAAAGGTGAATATTATTTTTTCTTTAGAATGTTATTGGAATTTTTAGATTGAGACTATGGACATGCCCAAGAAGTAGAAGTTCAACTAAGGATTGTATAGATTTATAGATTCCCTTAAAGCCTTCTTAATTTTTTTAGATGCATTATCAAATATGGTTGCTAGTAAGATTCTCTTGAACACACAAAATATTTAATTGACTTACTTGACCGCATCCATATTTTAGATATCAATGTAAATATCACTTCGACGTTACATCCAAGGTTTCCCTCCCATCCAAATCTAGCTCACACAAAATTGATGCAACAAAGGCTATTAGTTGAGAGGAGATAGAATAATGCATGTTTGTTATTGTTAGTGATGTTGCCTTAATATTGAAAGACTTCTTTAAGATATGGTAATGGTTCATGATAAGGAGACTATTTTTCTATAAAAATTTTCAAAACATTAATGTGAATGACCCTCTCTAGGGTGGTAGAAACCGCATTCCAACAACCAATGTCCCCCACCTCCCCCCCCCCCCTCCCCCCCCGTACCCCCACCCATCCTAGAATAGTTTCGCATGTAAGACACCAAACTGCTACATGATGGAACAATTATGGTGGTAGAGAGATAGTGAGTTTAAATCTTAACTTTATATAAACATCCAGTACACACACAAATATGAGAGGGAGGTGTAAAAATAATAAGATTCACATGTTCTTTTACTTGAAAAACATGAGAGAAAAGAAAACCATATGGCCTAGACCAACTAAAAGGATTTATTAGTATTTATATTTAATTACATGGAAAGCCCGTCCTTTGAGGAAGGAATTAATAAAGTATAAATAATAGATTAGTTGGTGAAATTTAAAAGAGCCCTTTACTGGGAATCCATCATAAATAATAATGTATTTGGTGAAGCTAGTAGGCACAAGAGTAGCTAGGTGATAATACCTAAGTGGTTATAAGTTGAAGGACCATTGTCAGTGGGCAACAGAAGTTGGAGAATTGTAGTCATCAAGTGAAGCAGGCTAGAAGGGTCATAGTTAATGGATAACTAAGGTAGAAAACACTGTAATTAGAAAATACAGGGTTGAAAGGACAATTGTTGGCGAATATTTGAGGTAACAAATACTGTAGTTGATTTATAGTAATTTGAGAGCCATTGTTGGCAAGAAATAAGGTCGGAAGGACCAAAGTTGAGTGATGAAGGTCGAATGAACCATAGGAAAATGATGTGCTCGATAGGATTGTAGTCAGGTAACTTAGATCAATTAGACTATAATTAGACAACATAGGTTTGAGAGACATTAGTGGATGGATGTGATCTAAAGGATCATAGTTAGATGATGGAGGTTAGATGGATCATAATTGGTTCATAGTGGTTGTAGGGATTATAGCCGAGCGAAGGTGGTTAGTGGGACCATAGTCGACCGATGGCAGTCAAAAGGACTCCAATTACATGATAACGGTATGAGGGACTTTAGTTGAGCGATGGTTATAAGATGGACCATAGCCTGGCATCAAAGCTCAATTAGAAAATTGTTAGGTAATAATGGTCAATGCAATCATAGTTGGGCGATGAAATTTGGTGGGATTGTGGTATATTATTGGTGGTTAGTGTGACCGTAGTAGGGTGACGGTTGTTAGAGGGAATATAGTTGGATAATAGTAATATGAAAATTATAGTCGGTGGGAAACAATTGTATGAGGGTTGTAGTAAAACAATGGTAGTCTGAGGATATTAGTTTGCAAGCAACATTGGTTTTATGGTAGCGGCTCATCAATGAAATGTTTGACAATAGCAATTGGTAAGAAAAGTTTGATAGTGGCGATCAGGTAGAGGTCTTTTCTGGTCGATCAAGGATCTGATGGCGATGTCCATTCATAAGAGGTTAGTTAGTGGCTGGCGTTCGATGATAGTTTAGATGGTGATGATTAGGAAAAAGTTCTTTGATTGTAGCTAGGTAGAGGTCTCATGGCAACGAATGGGCGATGAGGGTTCACTAGCGTTGGTGCTTGGGTGGAGGTTCGATATTCATCAAGCCTTAGAGCTCTCTTTCCTCTCTAGCCAAAGATTCAGTTAACAGCTATTCAAGAAAGTATTGTTTTTAACAGCTGTCCAGGCTAAATATGTAATTCTATAGCTTAGTTACTTTATATATACATCTATAACCTATACTTAGGATTCATTCAATAATACTCTTTATTTCCTTGTCTATGTATTTTGTCTATGTTCTCTACCTGAACGCGTCATGGCCCAAGCAGGTTAACATGGTATTAGAGTAAGAAAATTATGAGGTCTAATTCACCTCTTCATCGTCTATTCTACCTTGTTTTTTTTTTTTCTCCAACCCTCGCTGCCTTTTCTCTTTTGAATTTTCTCTCTCGATCATGGAAGGCTCAACCACATCTCCTTCCACAGTGGATTCAACCTCTCTATGTCCATCCATCTCCATACTACCACAGCTCAAATTTCTCATGAGCAACATTAAAAACCTCTTTTTTGGCCCTCTCATTGCAGACAACTATCCCTTCTGGAGGTCTCAGGTAGAGAAAATCTTTCTTGCAAATAGTTTTTACGAGTTTCTTGAGAACTCTATCCCTTGGCCACCGAAAACCTCAAATCCAACTACATCTTCACTTTCTACTGCTTCTACGCCACATGACAAATGAATCTTGATAGATCAAAATCTCGCTTCAACACTCTTTTCCATCATCACACCTTTAATACTTCCTTACATTTTATCCCTATCTTACTGTCAAGAAATCTGGAACACCCTTGCTCATCGGCTCCAATCAACCTCTTGATCCTGTATAATACAATTAAAGAACGAATTACATCATCTCTCCAAAGGAGATAAATCTATGGTTCACTTTCTTCTTGACGTGAAATCTAAAGTGGACCCAATTACTGTTGTTGGGAGCACAATTGACTCGGAAGATGTCATTCTATACACCTTAAAATGGTCTCCCCTCCTCCTATCAGTCGTTCAAGATGGTAGTACGCACCAATCTATAGCCGCTCAACCTCGATGACTTCTACAGTCTCCTATGCAACGAAGAACAAAACCTACTACAAGATAATACCAAAGACCTTAAATCCCTTCAGCTGTCGGACAACAATGTTGCACTCGTAGTGCCCAGAGGATGAGGAAGGGGTCAGTTCAATAACAACTATGGCGTTCACAACAACAACCCTAAGGCCGAGGTGAAAGAACCTCAAATCTCCACATTACCTGCAGATATGTAACAAAAGTGGACACTCTGCCATTAGCTGCTGGTATCGCAACGATCCATCCTACACAGAAGCTATGCGAAATGCCGCATTATTGCGCCCATCTGATCAAACTCGCCAAACTGATTGGTTCTTGGATAGTTGAGCTTCGGTCCATCCTACCTCAGATGCCAATCTGCTCACCACTTCAGAAACATACACTGACTCGTCTCAAGTGGTTCTTGGCAACAGACATCATCTACCCATTGAAAACACAGGTAAAGGGTTGCTCCCAACCCCATCAAGTTATCTCTACCTTCATCAAACTCAACATGTACTGAATCTTTCTTTCAATTTGTTGTTTGTACATCAGTTAGCCACTAACAACAAATGCATTATATCCTTCTCTCCGCATGGTTTCCAAATCAAGGATTCAAAGACCAGACATCTTCTTCTTCAAGGAACCTGCCATAATGGCCTCTACAAAGTTCATCCATCCATACTAACAAAAAATCTTTCTCTTCTATTAGTACAAACCATCCCCAATCTCTAGAATAGTCGGCTCAGTTACCCAGCCGACTCGACCCTTCATTCTCTATCTCATTCACACTCATGTATCCGTTATAATTCTTTACAGCATTCTTGCAATACATGTAATGTTGCTAAAAGCAAACGACTTTCTTTTCCTCTTCTGAGTCAACTATGACTGCCCCATTTGCAATTGTACACTCTAATGTATGGAGACCCTCTCTATGCCCCTCTATGCAAGGATATCAATATTTTGTGACTTTCATTGGTGATCAAAATAAATACACCTGGGTTTTTCCTTTAATACACAAATCAGAAGTAACTCAAGTCTTTATTAACTTTCACAAATTTATTAAATGTCAATTTCATCAAAACATTCAAACTATAGCACAGATGGAGGGGGAGAGTACATAGACTAAAGGTTCGCCTCCTACCCACCAATTAGGGCATTAATAATTAATACACCTGTCTCTACACTCCATCACAAAACGGTGTGGCAGAAAGTAAAAATTGACACATTCTTAAGACTATTTGAAGTCTGTTGATCCACTTAAACACACCCTCTCACCTTTGGGTCGAAGCACTTCACACGACCATCTACCTAATAAATCATTTACCGATGGCCACACTTCAACACAACACTCCATTCGTCCTTCTCTATAACAAACAACCCTTCTATATGCACCTTCGTACTTTCATTTTGCTTATGCTACCCATGGCTTAAACGTATTCCTCAACTAAATTATCCCCACTCTCCACTCCTTGCATCTTCCTTGGCTACGCCCTCTCACAAAAAGGATACCGCTGCCTTGATCCTTCCACAAATCGACTCTAAATATCCAGGCACGTAGTATTTAATGAGAGCTTTTTTCCATACCAGCAACACCAAAACAACCTCGACCAATCTCACACTACCGGAACACCTACCGGTCCTCCACCTAGTTTGCTTGTTCCAGCTTCCATCTCTTTGGGAACCATGTCACCTACTACACCCACGTCTCCAAAAACTAATCAAAACTCCCTTACTTCTGTTCATTTCACAACCTGGGACAATCCCACTCCTACCCAACATTATGTATCACCAAAATCCAAAGCACCACCACCTCATCACCCTATGAAGGCCTGATTTCAAATAGGACATTTGAAACCCAAACTCATATTATATCTTACTCACCAGATTCATTAATCTGATCCCACATCATACACGTAAGCATCCAAATATGAACACTGGAGATCCACCATGTCCCAAGAATTTCAAGTCTTACAATCTCAAGGAACTTGGGAACTTGTTCCACCCCATATTACTCAAACTCCCCTTGGCTACAAGTGGACCTTTGCACTAAATACTACTTCGACGGGATAATTGCTCGCTACAAAGCTTGTCTAGTAGCCTTAGGCTATAACCAAGAATTTGGCCTAAACTATACTGAAACCTACAGCCCCGTAGAAAAAATCTCTATCATAAGAGCTCTCTTACTCATTGCCCACATCATACCAGGACTATTTACTAACTATATGTCTCGAACGCCTTCCTACACTAAAAATTAATCGACACTGACTACATGAAACAACTGCCAGGATTCATGCATAAAAATAATCCTACTAATCTTTGTAAGCTCAATAAAGCCATCTACGGGCTCAAACAAGCCCCACGCCAATGGTTTGAAACTCTAATAGGCTTTCTCCATGAGCAAGGATTTACTACTAGAAACTTGGATCCCTCCCTAATGATTTATCAAAATAATGGTACTAGCATGTATTTCCTAGTCTACGTCAATGACATCATTTTATCAGGTAATGATAACAACTCAATAACTCAACTTCTACAAGCACTCCAACAGCAATTCAATATACGTAGCCTAGGAGCACTTAACACTTTTCTCGGCATTCCAACCACACCCAAATCCACTGGACAACTTCTTATCAATGTAATTATATTGAAAACATCCTCCAATAGGATGGATTCTTAAAAAAGCAAGCCAGTTGCTACTCCAACCCAATTGAAACAACTACCGCAACAAAAATCTACAATGTTCTCTAATCAAACTCTATATCGCCAACTAGTAGGAGTGCTACAATATCTTACTATTACTTGACCAGATATCACATACGCAGTCAACAAGGCATGTCAACACATGCATCAGTCAACAGAACTCAATTTCAAAGCACTCAAGCGTGTCCTACATTACATACAAGGGACAATACACTATGGTTTGTATCTTAATCCTCATACACCACTAACCCTCCATGTTTATACAGATGCAGACTGGGCAAGTGATCTATCATATCGTAAATCAACCACATGCTACTACATGCTTATGGGATCTACACCAATCTCGTGGAGTGCAAAGACACAGACAACCGTTGCTCAATCCTCAATCGAGGATGAAAACCAGGTTATTACAACCGCTGCAACATAAATAATATGGCTTCGATGGCTTCTACAGGAACTTGGCTGCACATAGAAATCACCAACAATTCTATACAGTGACAATGCATCTGCAATTTCGCTAGCCAACAACCTGGTTTATCATGCTAGAACAAATCACATCGAGATCGACTGCCACTTCATTCTTGAATGTATCAAAAACAACACCATTAAGCTACATCACATTGCGTCCAAAGATCAAATAGCTGATATTTTCACAAAAGCAATATCAATTTCCCGATTCAAACTACATCATACCCAAGCTATTGGACAGTCCTCAATCATCATCTTGTAGGGGCATGTTAACAGCTATTCAAGAAAGTACTATTCTTGACAGCTGTCTAGGTTAAATAGGTAATTATGTAGCTTAGTTACTCTATATATACATCTATAACCTATACTTAGTATTCATTCAATAATACTCTTTATTTCCTTGTCTACATATTCTGTCTCTGTTCTCTACCTGCACGCGTCACGGCCCAAGCAGGTTAACAGATTCAACTCTCTTTCATGTGGAGGGTAGGGGCCTATTTATAGATTTTTAGGAGTAACGTACTCTATAAATATAGAGATAATGTGGAGAAAATATGGAGAACTCTATTAGACGACCTATATTGATTCCTATGATCATAATACATTTATTCCAAATTTCAATCCTTTATTGACGTCAAGTTTATATGATATTTATTTGTTACATTCATCTCGTCAAGTTACTTGATTTGACTATAAGCATGTCATATTTGAAGATCAAGTGGTCAAAAAATCAAAATCCTAAAGTTTTCAATTATGACTTGATTTGGGCTCCTTGTGGCTCGAATTGGACCATTTTAGTTGATGTTGTGTCCGCCTCATCGAGACGTTCAACTCGACTATAAATTTGTTGAAGTAAGAGTTCTGATGATCTTAGATTTACTTTTTGTGATGTATCAATATTATATTTTCATAAGTCAAATGTGCCTCCATATTTCTGCCAGATTAAGTTGACTTTTTTTAATGTATCAATATTACACTAATTATTTGTGAGATATATTAAAAATATTACTGTTGCGTCCTAGAGTATTCGCGGCAGTAGAGAATTATAAAGTTTAGCGTCTTAGCATTGTACAAAAATGTAGCACACAATCAGATAAGAGAGAGGGTGTAGCGTTCATAAGAGTCATAAGAGTTTTTAGTTGGAAACGCCTAAAAAGGGAGAAAAACCACGGGGCCTGGCTCAGTTTGAATGAATCCACTAGTATTTCCAATCGATTACAAATGTGGCCCTTCCTTGGGAGAAGGCCTTAGCTTGATGTCACAAATGTACATCATATAAAGCACATTACATGGTGGGAGTTACAATAATTAACATAGATATGTTTGTTTGGTTTGAAAGGCCATAGTCGGCACGACATAGAGGTCGAAAAGATCATTGTCTGTTGATGGAGGTCGGAAGGACCATAGTAGGCGACGGAGGTCAGAAAGACCGTAGTCGGCAGGAGATCGAGGTCAGAAAGATTGTTGTCTATCGATGGAGGTCGGAAGGACCATAATAAGTGACGGAGGTCAGAAGGACCGTTGTCGGTAGGAGATTGGGGTCAGAAGGACTGTTGTTTGTTGATGGAGGTCGGAAGGATCATAGTAGGCGACGAAGGTCAGAAGGATCGTAGTCAGTAAGAGATCGAGGTCAAAAATATCGTTGTCTGTTGATGGTGGTCGGAAGGACCATAGTAGGCGATAGAGGTCAGAAGGATTATAGTCAGCAGGAGACTGGGGTCATAAATACTGTTGATGGAGGTTGGAAGGATCATAGTTGGTGACGGAGGTCAGAAGGACCGTAATCAGTGGGAGACTGAGATCAGAATGACCATTGTAGTAGGGCGGTACTCTGGGCATCAGGTAGTGGCCCAGCAAAAGTTCGGACCTTAGGTGGTGTCTTGGTAGAGGTGAGGGCCTCAAGTGGTGGTGCGGTGGAGCAACGACATCAGGCAGTGGTCCGGCAGAGGTAAGGGCCTCAAGTGGTGGTTCAGCTGACAACGGCGTCGGGTGGTGGTTCAGCGGAGGTGAGGGCCTCAAGTGACAGTTCGACAGAAGTCTGAGCATTAGGTGGTGGCCTGGTGAAGCACAAGGCCTCAAATGGTGGTCCGATGGAAGTCCAGGCCTCAGGTGGTGGTCCGGTGAAAGTCAAGGCCTCAGGTGGTGGTCCGGTGAAAGTTCAGGCCTCAAGTGGTGGCCTGCTGGAGCACAGGGCCTTAAGTGGTGGTTTTGAAGAAGTTCGGGCCTCAGGTCATGGTCCGACGGACCAATGACGTCAGGCGGTGGTCCGGCGGAGGTGAGTGGCTCCATTGGTGGTCCGGCGGAGAAACAACATATGGCGGCGGTCCGGCGGAGGTGAGGGCCTCCAGTGGTGGTCCGGCGGAGCAACGACGTTAGGCGGTGGTCCGGAGGATGTGTGGGCCTCCAGTGGTGGTCCGGTAGAGCAACGATATCAGGTGGTGGTCTGGTGGAGGTGAGGGCCTCCAATCGTGTTCCAGCAGAGCAACGGCGTCAGGAGGTGGTCCGGCAGAGGTGAGGGCCTCAAGTGGTGGTCCGACGAAGGTCAGACGGTGGTCCAGTGAAACTCCGGCGGTGGTTGAGGAGGAGCTTTATCCTTATCTTCTCTTCTTTTCTTCTTCTCTTCTTGATTTTGCCCCCTTTTCAAGAGGAAAGGATGGGTCTATTTGTAGATTTCTGGGGTGGCATGGCCCGTAAATAGGTGAGAGATCAAGGGTAAATGGGGAGTGGTTGGATGGACGGACGATATTGAATCCCTTGATCATGTACCGTTCGTCAGACATTTGAAGACTTTAATGATGTCAAAATTTGGCGATCTTAAGCTCGTTGGATTCATCTCGTCGAGCCGCTCGATTTGACTATAAGCACGTTATGTTTGAAAACTGTTTGGTAACCAAAATTATGGTTTAAACCTTCCAATAGCGCTTCGGGTCCTTGATTTGAACTCATTTGAGCTCGGATTGAGTCGAATTTGGTGTCGTTGGGTTTGTATTTCCGAGTTGCTTAGTTCAACTATAAGTTCGCTGAAATCAGAGTTCAGGTGATATCGGATTTAATTTTTGAAGTTTCCGGCTTGATTATGCATCGAGATTCGTGCCCGATCAAGATAATTTTTTGATGACGTATCAAATACGATTTTAAATTTTTTACAATATAAAAAAAATATAATTACTTACAAATTTACGCTTTTAAAATAGCGCTATATAATAAAAATGTTAGTAAAATAGTATTATTACAAATCATAGTTTTAAACGTAGCATATTCTTTTTATAGTTACCATTCATAAGCCGACATTCTTTGTAAACAACTGGGTCGGCACAATCGTCAGAAAGTGTAACCTACCTAACTTTGTTAACGATGTAAAAAAAAATTTCTGTTGTTCAAACGTAAATTTCAACCAATTTTTCTTCATTGCTTACGCAATATTTGGACCTGGACACATTTATTGACTAAATAAATGTTTCACAATATTTATTAAATTATATATTGACTGGCCACTATTTTTTTTTTCTTGGAACGAAATTTCAACATTGGTTTTTCAGAAAAGCCGAGAAAATGAGTTTTAAATGTTTGGTAAAATAAATGATGTAAAAATATAAAATTAAGGGGTAATTTGATTTATTCTAGTTGGGTGGCTTGAATTGAAAGGGTTGTAATGTATTCTAAATGTAGAGGTTCTAAAAATATTAATTTTTTTTCAAGTTAAATAAATGTAGTGTAAAATTTTGATACATTTGAAATTCACTATCTAGTTCATTTTTTGTGTATTTAGAATTTATCAAATTTGGGCAAATTTCGAATACGTCATAAATTCATCATCTATGTTGCCACCATTGGTCATTGCTCATTTTCACATGCGGTAAGTCCATATGTGTATAAACAAAACCATAAACATGTATATATATATATATATATATATACTCCAAAATTCATATACAATACCTTGGAGTCATACAAATATTACACTCTTTTTTCACTTATGAGTATAAAAGAATATCTAAAGACAAAAAGAAACAACTATTAGTAAAATCTAAGGAATCCTATAATAGATCAATCTCACACTCTCGATCCTTTTCCCTGACCTGAAATCATTTAAAGCACATATAATGAGTGAAAAAGCCTAACAAGTCATTGAATCTTTCAACTGAACTCAAAGCACAATAATAAAGTAGAATGCATTTCATTAGTCAATTCATAAATATATCACTTAATATGATCATAAATCTTTGCATAAATAACAAATCATTTGTAGTAACTATAAAACCTATAAAATAGTATAGTCTGAAGGCCAATAAAATAGTATTGTATGGAAATAGAGAAATGGGTACCAATGCCAAAATAATAAAGTAGTAAATAATCATAAATCATGCGTTGTAGCAGTACTATCTAATATTTGAAGAAATCATATAAATCAGCAAATCAAAAATATCTATGAAAACTGTTGAAATCTATAACAACACAGTGTTACACAAAAAATCATATAAGAGTGTACATATGAGGTTTAGTTATTCTATATCAATATCAGTTTCTTATATCAAATGCTCATTAATTACACAATCAACTAACCAAAAAGTTGAGAATAATCAGCTCTACAACATATAAAAACTTAAGCATAGGAAATTTACTAAATCTGAACAAAATGAAATAAAATTAATTAGAAGAAATCAAATGATCGAAATCATTATCTTTGAAAATAAGAATGATAAAATTCACATGTCATAATTTGAGCAATTTTTGTAAAAGCAATGAAACAAATCAGCGACCAAAATCTAATTTCTCTTTATCTCTACCCTTTCTTCCTCTCTCTTTTCTTCCTCCTTCCACAAAAAGTCAGCATTAGTGGAGGGCGAGGTAGGAAAGTGGAGAGAAATTACTTTTAATGTACATAAAAATATTATTTGTGTCCTAGCACCCCAACGCTTCATTCCAAGGCCATAGTATTGCATGTTGAAACTAGAATCACTGTAAAATTGAGCCTTCAATGTTGCAATAATAACATCTTTTCCAAATTGAGCTCATGAGTTTATATTTTTTTTGATAATAAATATTATGGCTCACATCCTTTTGTATGCTTGTATTTGTAATATATCTTTGTTTGTGTGCTTACTATGTTTTCAGGAACACCATGCATCATCCAACGAAGATTCAAGGCTCAAGATTGGGTAGAATATGTTATGTTATAATGATTTTTATAATATTCATTGTTTTTTTTAATATCTTGATTCAAGTCATGTAAAGATGTATTTTTACTTGGTGACCATGCACATACACACTCTAGGGGAGTGAGATTTAGTCAAGATTAGAAGTTTAATGTTTTGAACTAATCGTGTTATATGATTTATATCATATTGTATGGACTATACAAATTTGAACTAATCATCCTATACTATCCGAATATCATTTAGGATTAATAGTTCAAATTATACACATCATCCTAGAATATCCTATGATCATACTGAACAATATTTGATTCCAGAATTGTGTTTTTAGTATTTTTGATGCCCTCTATTCAAGGAAATTATACTAGATGATCCTGCGATCATCCTATATGATCTTTGTCACCATAATTGATTTTTAGGATTTTTTAAAGCTCTCTATTTAAGCCTTGTCAAGGTACTTGTTAAGTGCCATTGGCAGCCATTATGTCTTTGTTCTTCTGAAGAAACCTTAAAGCGAGAACTTTAAAGGGAGAGAGGAAAAGGTGGAGTTTGAGAGTGAGAATATCCTTTGAGGGGGTTTCAATGGAGTGTGAAGGGGATATCACACGGTTGCACCGGCAAGCTTATAACTTAGTACTATCAAAATCGAGGTTCATTTTGAGGGATGTTTTGGGAAGAAGAAGATCTCTTTGGTATCAAAGGACCCATCTACTCCACTGTATCGGGGAAGGTAGAAGTGATTTTGTAAGAGCTTCTCCCTATAGTTGAAGGGGCTAAATGATAGACCCTAAAGATTTTGTGTAATACTAGGAGGGTGCTTCTGAGGAGTGGATATAGGTTAGGTTTGATCGAATATCTATATATCTGGTTTGCTCTTTCTAAAATTTTTTTCACACTTTATTTTCTGCATTTATGTTGGATATAACTTCTTGGTTGAAAATCTGTTATTTATATTTCGTTGTGTTAATTATGTATTTTCATATGTTGAAAAAACTTTAAGATGCATATTTTTCTTTTTGTTATAAGAAGGTTTTTTAAATATCAAATTCACCC
>NW_021318693.1:8163503-8166227 GCF_001605985.2 Dendrobium catenatum
TTTTTCACTCAATTACAATCACTCCCTCTCATATCAAAAATAATGAACATTTATTGAATTTGATTACAAGTCTTCAATATCTTGGAGTTGATTTTTCTGAAATGTTAGTACACACTAGAGCAAGAAATAAATGTTCCAAATAGTGTTAGGAGATATATGTAAAACAATAATAATTGAAATCATCAAAATAATACAAGTTGCAAGAATGTAAACATGCAAAATAGCAACTCTCTTAACAATCTCCCCCTTTTTTATGATGGCAAAATAATTATTGTTTATAGGAATTTCAATTTTAAATATCTCCCTTAAACTCCCCATGAATTGATGAATACATGAAATATAAGGAGGCTTATAAAAAAAATTTTGTTTTTAATTTTGAAGAAACAATCAAAACACACATTCAACTATAAAAAGAACAATCAAAATCCAAAAAAAATAAAAAACAAAACAAAACAAAAAATAATAAACAATTACTCCCCTTTTTGACAACAACAAAAAGTGAAGAAGAAAAGAAAGATAGAAATGTAAGTAGAAGTATGAAATTAAGTTTATAATTTAATCTTGAAAGTGATTGAAATAAGATATGAAAATAAAATTAAGTCATTAGAGAAATCATAGAGATTCATATAATTGAAGAAGTGTGATAACATAGACAATAAAAAGAATTTATCAAAGGCATGTGTCAATGTAGACATTATGATAAAGAAAATCATTGCACAAGGGATGAATAAAAAATTTTATATTTCACATTTCAATGTCAAGTATAAATGAACATAAGATTAATTTGAATTAAGAGATTGAAAGAGTTTGGAAAGAAAGATTTACTACATGTGGCGGTTTGCGCATCTTGTTCATATCTATTTTTTTCTTTGGCACATTTTTGTGCATTTGTTTATTGTGGGCTAATTTTATGCCTCTTTTTGTCATTGCAAATTTTTTGCACAACTCTTTTGATTTTTGTACATTTGTACACTTTTCAAGAGTAATTTAATTCTTTCCAAAGTCAATAATATAAGATTTCAAATTTTTCTAAGTGCATGAATACTATTTGAAAAGAGAAATACAAAATAAGAAAACATCTAAAATGCAATAATAATATTAGTACTATAGTAGTCTAAATAAGAGACATGGAATTGAAGATTCTAGTAATATCAAGTTATAAGCATTTCTTAATTATAGAATAAATATATTTCATGATGAAATTAATTTTAATTTACAATTTAAATAAAGCACTATTAAGATTAAAACAAAATTTAAAGTCATAAGTCTAACACACATTTCCCAAAACATTAGATAACAAAACATTGCAACATTTATTGATATCAAATGAAGATATTACAATCTAAGGTACATGATATCAATAACAACAACATTAAAACATAGAACAAACACATAACAAATACATGATACTAGGAAAGAGATAATAATCTTAAACACATAACAAACACATCAACTAAAAAGGAGACACTTAAACAAATACTACAATCACTCTGAAGGACCCTGATCAGGAGGAGGAGGAGGTGCAGCATTGAAAAAGTTGAAATAACTACTCATCACAAATATATTGGAATTAATAGAATTAATCTGTTCACGCATGAATCCCATGTCTTGATTGTACGGAAGGTCTTGCTGCTGTAGATGAGATCCAATTTGATCAAATCTTTGATCAAAGTGAGCCTCTAAGTTGTTAGATCTTTGAACCAAATCTTGATAATTTGGTTCGACAGCATGTGATGGTTCACCCTCTTCTTCTGTTTCACTCAATACTACATGAGGTTTGCTTGGGTTGTCCTTGTTGAAGATTGCCCTAAATGAACCGTCATTGTAGTAGAGTGTTTCTTCAAAGTCTGCAACTGGGTGTATTAAGTCATACTTCTTCTCTAAAATGTGGGCAATCAGATGGCCTAAGGCAATGTTCTTTTTCCTTTTATGATCTGCATGACGAATTTTAGAGAGACCATAAATATAGTCGATTAGGAGTTGAGCCTCATCTATGGGTTGCCTGGTCATTATCAGGTAGGTGAGTGTAGAGAGAAGTGGAGTTATGTTGACTCTTTCACCAGCTTTAGGTATAATAGAAGATCTAAGAACATGCTGGATGATTCGGGCATTGAGATTTAAAGTGGCTACTTTTGACAAATGATCCTTAACTTTTATTCCTCTAAGAGCATTGTTAACTTCAGTCCAGTCAAAGCTAGTGGTAGTAAAGGTGTGTGCTCTAATCCCTTCAGTCCTTAAATTTAAGAAAATACCAAAGTCAGCCTTGGTGATTTCTATTTTCTTTTTGAAGACAAAAGAACTGATAACAGAGTGGTCGGAACTAAAAGACATGTTTGCCAGAAAATAGTGGAAGGTTTCCTTATTGTAGAGATGGACTAAGGTGAGGATCAATCCAAATTGAGTTGAAGCAAAAAGGGGCATTACTTTAAAGGTCAAGTGCTTCTGAAGAAGAACTCTAGATGGAGTGACTTTTGCAGAGACAAACCTAGGAAAAGACACTTCATTGGCTCTAGACAGAAAATTTTCGGATGTATTCCTAGGAGGGCCCTTAGCCAAAATCTTTTGTCGCTTGCTAGAACTAGCCATTGAAGGATTTGAAAAGATGAGGTCTTTGAAAGTGATGTGTGAGAGTGACTGTTCAGTAAAAATTGCCGTTAATTTAAAGATTTACGACTATTCGTACCAGACCAAATTTTATTCATCCCGTACGAATTCGATTCGTCC
>NW_021318693.1:8169492-8181908 GCF_001605985.2 Dendrobium catenatum
CCCCCCATCCTAGAATAGTTTCCAACATATGACACCAAACTGCTACATGATGGAACAATTGTGGTGGTAGAGAGGTAGTGAGTTTAAATCTTAACTTTCTATAAGCATCCAGTACACACACAAATGTGAGAGGGAGGTGTAAAAATAATAAGATTCACAAGTTCTTTTACTTGAAAAACTTGAGAGAAAAGAAAACCATATGGCCTAGACCAACTGAAATGATTTATTAGTATTTATATTTGATTACATGGGAAGCCCATCCTTTGAGGAAGGAATTAATAAAGTATAAAGAATATGACAGTTGGTGAAATTTAAAAGAGTCATTTACTGGGAATCCATCATAAATAATAATGTATGTGGTGAAGCTAGTAGGCACAAGAGTAGCCAGGTGATAGTATCTAAGTGGTTATAAGATGAAGGACCGTTGTCAGTGGGCAACAAAAGTTGGAGGATTGTAGTCACCAAGTGAAGGAGGCTAGAAGGGTCATAGTCAATGGATAACTAAGGTAGAAAACACTGTAATTAGAAAATACAGTGGTCGAAAGGATCATTATCGGTAAATGTTTGAGGTAAAAAATATTGTAGTTGATTTATAGTAATCAGAGAGCCATTGTTGGTACTCAACAAGGTCAGAAGGACCAAATTTGAGTGATGAAGGTCAAATGAACCATAGGCCAGTGATGTGCTCGATAGGATTGTAGTCAGGTAACTTAGATCAATTGGACTATAATTAGACAATAGATTTTTGGAGACATTAGTTGGATGATTGTGATCTAAGTGATCATAGTCAGATGATGGAGGATAGATGGATCATAATTGGGTGATATTGGTTGTAGGGATTATAGACGGGCGAAGGTGGTTAGTGGGACCATAGTTGACTAACAGTAGTCAAAAGGACTACAGTTACATGACAACGGTCTGAGGGACTTTAGTTGAGCGATGGTTATAAGATGGGCCATAGCTTGGCATCAAATCTCAATTAGAAAATAGTTAGGTAATAATGGTCAATACAATCATAGTTGGGTGATAGAATTTGGTGGGATTATGGTACATCAATGGTGGTTAGTGTGACCGCAGTAGGGTAATGGTGGTTAGAGGGACTATAGTTGGATAATAGTAATATGAAAAATATAGTCGGTGGGAAACAATTATTTAAGGGTTGTAGTCGAACAATGGTAGTATGAGGATAGTAGTTTGCAAGCAACATTGAATTGATGGTAGCGGTTCATCAGTGAAATGTCTGACAATAGCAATTGGTAAGAAAAGTTTGATAATGGAAATCAGGTACAGGTATTGTGTGGTCGATCAGGGATCCGATGGTGATGTCCATTCATAAGAGGTCAAATAGTGGCTGGCGTTCGTTTAGATGGTGGTTATTAGGAAAAAGTTATTTGATGGCAGCTAGATAGAGGTCTCATGGAAACGAATGGGCGATGAGGGTTAACTAGCGTTGGTGCTTGGGTGGAGGTTTGATATTCTTCAAGCCTTAGAGCTCTCTTTCCTCTCTAGCCAAAGATTATGTTAATAGCTATTCAACAAAGTACTATTCTTGACAGCTGTCCATGCTAAATATGTAATTTTGTAGCTTAATTACTTCATATATACATCTATAAACTATACTTAGGATTCATTTAATAATACTCTTTATTTCCTTGTCTACTTATTCTGTATATGTTCTCTACCTGTACGCGTCACGGCCCAAGCAGGTTAACATGGTATCAAAGCTACAAAATTACAAGGTCTAATTCTCCTCTTCATCATCTGTTCTACCTTTTTTTTTTCTCCTACCCTCGCAACCTTTTCTCTTTCGTATCTTCTCTCTCTATCATGGAAGGCTCAGCCACATCTCCTTCTACATTGGATTCAACCTCTCTATGTCCATCCATATCCATACTGCCATAGCTCAAATTCCTCATGAGCAACATCCAAAACCTCATTCTTGCCTCTCTCACCGCAGACAACTATCTCATCTGGAGGTCTCAGGTAGAGAAAATATTTCTTGCAAATAGCTTTTATGGATTTCTTGATGGCTCTATCCCTTGCCCATTGAAAACCTTAAATCCCACTACTTTTTCACTTTCTCAAGCTTCTACGCCATGCAACAACTGGATCTTGATAGGTCAAAATCTCGCTTCAGCACTCTTTTCCATCATCACACCTTCAATACTTCCTTACATTTTATCCCTATCTCACTGTCAAGAAATCTAGAACACCCTTGCTCACCAGCTCCAATCAACCTCCCGATCCTGTGTAATTCAATTAAAGAATGAGTTACATCATCTCTCCAAAGGAGATAAATATATGGTTCACTTTCTTCTTTACGTGAAATCTAAAGTGGACACAATTATCATCGATGGGAGCACAATTAACTCGGAAGATGTCATTCTATACACTTTAAATGGTCTACCCTCCTCCTATCAATCATTCAAGAAGGCAATATGCACAAATCTACAGCTGCTCAATCTTGACGACATCTACAGTCTCCTATGCAACGAAGAACAAAACCTACTACAAGATACAACTAGAGACCTTAAATCCCTTCAGCTATCGGACAACAATCTCGCACTCATAGCACCCAGAAGAAGAAGAAGGGTTCGGTTCCAAAATAATCGTGGCAACCATGGTCGGCGTTCATAGCAACAACCCTCAGGCCGAGGTGAAAGAACCTCAAATCACCACATTACATGTCAAATATGTAATAAAAGTGAACACTCTGCCATCCGCTGCTAGTATCATAATGATCAATATTATACAAAAGCTATGCCAAATGTCGCACTATTCAGCCCATCTGATCAAACTCACCAAACTGGTTGGTTCTTGGACAGTGGAGTTTCGGTCCATCTTACCTCATATGCTAATCAGCTCACCATTTCAGAACCAAACACCGGCTCATCTAAAGTGGTTCTTGGCAACATACATCATCTACCCATTCAAAACACAGGTAAAGGGTTACTCCCAACCCTATTAGGTTATCTCAACCTACATCAAATTCATCATGTACCAAATCTTGCTTACAATTTGTTGTATGTACATCCGTTAGCCATTGACAACAACTGCATTATATCCTTCTCTCTGCATGGTTACCAAATCAAGGATTCGAACACCATACGTCTTCTTCTTCAAGGAACCTGCCATAACGGCCTCTACAAAGTTCACCCATCCACACTGATGAATAATCTTGCTCTTCTCTCCATTCAAATCATCCCCAATCTCTGGCACAATCGGCTAGGTCACCCAACCTACTCCACTCTTCATTCTCTATCTCATTCACACTCATGTATCCATTATGATTCCTTATAGCATTCTTGCAATACATGTAACATTGCTAAAAGCAAACAAGTTTCTTTTTCCTCTTCTGAATCAACTATGATTGACCCATTTGCAATTGTACACTCTAATGTATGGGGTCCCTCTCCATTCCCCTCTACGCAAGAATATCAATATTTTGTGACTTTCATTAATGATAACATTAAATACACTAGGGTTTTTCCTTTAATACAGAAATTAGAAGTAACTCAAGTCTTTATTAACTTTAAAATTTTTATTAAATGTCAATTTCATCAAAACATTCAAATTATCTGCATAGATGGAAGGGGAGAGTACATAAACAAAAGGTTCGTCTCCTATTGCACAAATTGGGGCATTAATCATTAATACGCTTGTCCCTACACTCCATCGCAAAATAGTGTGGCAGAAAGGAAAAATTAACACATTCTTAAGACTATTCAAAGTCTGTTGATCCACTCAAACACACCGTCTCACCTTTGGGTTAAAGCATTTCACACAGCCATCTACCTAATCAATCGTTTACCCACGGCCACACTTCAACACAACACTCCATTCTTCCTTCTCCATAACAAACAACCCTCTTATATGCACCTTCATACTTTTAGTTGCTTATGCTACCCATGGCTTAAACCGTATTCCTCAACCAAATTATCCCCACTCTCCACTCCTTTTGTCTTCCTCGGCTACGCCGTCTCATAAAAAGGATATCGCTGCCTTGATCCTTCCACAAATCGACTCTATATATCCAGGCACGTAGTATTTAATGAGAGCATTTTTCAATACCAACAACACCAAAATAACCCTGACCAATCTCACACTACTAGAACATTTATCGTTCCTCCTCCTCTTTTGCTTGTTCTAGCTTCCATCACTTCGGGAACCATCTCACCTACTACACCCACATCGCCAACAACTAATCAAAACTCCCTTAATCCTACTCATTTCACAACCCGATGAAAGTTTGTTAGGGATGTTAAGACCTTATGAACTAGCCCAAGGCTAACCAAGAGAGGGGAGGGGGGGGGTGAATTGGTATTTTAAAAAATCTTTCAATCAAAAACATAAACTCAAACCAAACCAAAATTTACCATAAAGAAATTTAAAGTGAAAAAATTAAATACGGAAAAAGTAGTAATAAAAAACACAAAAATTTATAGTGGTTCGTCAACTCGACCTACATCCACTCCCTAGAGGCGCCCTCCGAGTATTGCACTAAACTAAGTGACTTTCCTTTTTATCCCTTAGCAAGGCAGAGAAGCCTTTATAAAACCACCTTTCCATCGATGTCGGTGAGGCAGAGAACCCGACTCCTTCTGCTTCCTCTTGAATCAGGCAGAGAACCTTGATCAATTATGAAGTGGACCTCTCTCAAACCTACAAGAATAAGGGAAGATGATCAGAGAAGATGACTTGGATACATCCTTGGAGAAACTTTTGTGAAACTCCTCATAAAACTCCCCGTCACAAGAAACTCTCCATATCTCACTTTCTCTCCCTCTCCTCTAGCCTCTCTCAGGTCAAGACAGTAGCAAAAGATAATCTCCTCGGTAGAATAAGAGGTCTTAAATAGAGGAGCTTCATAATAGCTCTTAATTACAACAAACTGGTATTATCATCCAGGATGATATAATCAGAACAAATTAAGCTCAATCAGCTAGAATGATCTGGGGCGATCAAAAGGTTTTGTTCATATCATCTAGGACAATAGGTAATCATCCTATATAATTAGTACAAGTTATTGAATATCATCCAAAATATTACCCTGAATGGATATTTGGATGATAGAAAAAATAACCTGATCATCCAAGCAGATCATGCGATCGACCCAAACGAGTAGTTTAATTCAGTGCATATCATTTAGAGCATCGCCCTGAATGGAAGCTGGTCGATATTTGATCGTCCAGGAAAAACTAAGATTTTTGAACTGATCATTACTGCCAATCTGGAGATCATTCAGAATGATATGATCCAGAAATCAAATCTGAATTACTAGATTAATTTAGGCATAATTATACTGCATCATCCAGGAGGATGTCCTGGATGATATGTAAAAATAAAAGCTACCTAAATAGATCTGGAAGCTGATACTTTTTTATTTGAGCCTATCATCCCGACTGATACGAATATCATCCAGGATAATACGCTTAATGGTGACTGCCTTAACCAGGATACCCTAATTATGGCTTCTATTTTTAATTGACTGTCCATGCGGATTTATGGATCATCCTACATGATGTGACCAAAAATAGAAAACTCTAAAAAAAGTCAAAAAAAAAATTTCAAAGTGTGTCTGTGCAAGGTTACTTAGCATCAAGAACCACTTTGTTTATAATTTACTCAAGAAAAGGAAAAGATTACAAACTGACTCAGACCCAGTCTACCCAATATTGAGCTAATTCAAATTATAGTTTTGATCTTATAGACCTAAAATATTAGTAGGCAAGGCAGTCGTAGAGAAATAGAAGTGTTTGCAATAATCAAAATTCTATTCCATGAAATCAGATTCGCAATAATCTCTCCCTTTTTGATGATAGCAAACACAAAAATAATTAAAGAAGTTCAAGGCAGATTAATATAAATAGTATAAAGAAATAAACATTCAACTATTCAATATAAAATACAACAGAACAAATAGTACAACTACTCTCCCTTTAGATATCACAAAAAGGAAGAGGGAAACTAGAAAAGAAACAAAGCAGAGGCTACCAAATAATTTTTCTCACCCAAGCTTTGTTTTTTAATCAAAGTAAGAATATGATAAATTCTTCATATGATTAAATTAAAAATTTATTTGAATCAATGAGTTAATATCATCGAAATATGGAAAACGGTAAAACAAGTGTTCCTGTTAGCCCAAGCTTGGACTTCTCCTAGGGCAAACCATCTTTTAAAAATAAAGGTCTAAATCAAAAAAATTAATTGGATAAGAAAAAGTGATATGTTCAAAACTTGGTTTATATATATATATTTGTTTTTAATTTGACATCATTGCGCATCTTTTGATTTGGCGTCATTGCTACTTTTTTTATTTATTTTTTACAAGCTAGATCCATTTTTCAAAATTCTTAAATATTCTCAGATATTAGAGAAGAAAAACTCACTCTCTAATATATGAATAGAATAAAAAATTATATGATAAATATAATGATAAGATTTCAAAAAATATGAAGGTAATATTAAAACTTTAAACATTATATATAAGATAGATTACTATAGCAAGAATACAAATATCTCAATCGCAAAATTCAATTGTTCATTTGAGATTGACTTTTTTTTAGAAAATAAAATTATACTACTAAAAATAAGTTAGAGGAAAAGGAAACAATCAATAGTATCTCCCCTTTTAACGGATTTACAGATGTCAAGCATTAATTGCAAATTTTTAAAAACAAAAATAAAGCATAAGATATCAATTCAGTAGTGACTAAGAGAAAAATAAAATAATGACAAAAATTAAATCAACAGAAGTGAAACAGATGAAAAGTAAAATAAATAAGAAAAAAACTACAAAAAGAAAATAACAAACAACATATAAAAAATCAGAAATCAGTAAGAATTAAGTTCATGTATTTATATCAATCACACGCAATATGATCCTTAAAGTTCTAAAAGTGTCAAAGGTTAGAGGTATAGTAAAGATGTCAGCATGTTGATTCTCAGTTGCCATATGGTATAACTCAATATCTCATATGGTCACTTGATCTCTAATAAAGTGACGCCTTATGTCTATGTGTTTGGTTCTTGAATGTTGAATATGATTCTTAGAAATGCAAATGGCACTAGTGTTATCAAAAATGATCGAAATTGTGCCTACAGGAAATCCTAAATAAAAAACTTGCTGCTTCATCCTAATGACTTGGGCCACACAACTCTCTAAAGCAATGTACTCAGCTTTAGCAGTGGAAAGTGCAATAAAGTTTTACTTTCTACTGGATCAGGAGACTAAAGAATGTCCTATGAATTGGTAAGTTCCAAAAGTGCTCTTTCTATCCACCTTACATCCTGCAAAATTAGAATCAGAATATCATATAATCTCAAAAGAAGTGTTGTACCTAGGATACCAAATTCCTAAGTTTTGGGTCTTTAAGAGATATCTGAGAATTCTTTTAACTGCAGTTAGGTGAGATTCTTTGGATTAACTTGAAATCTAATACAAAGATAAACTCTAAACATTATATTAGGTCGACTAACTGTCAGGTAAAGTAAAGATCCAATCATCCCTCTGTACTTCTTTTGATCAATTGATTTTTCATTTGAGTCCTTATCCAACTGAATACTGGAGGTCATGAGAGTATTAATTTGCTTAGCTTTATCCATTTCATATTTCTTCAAGATGTCATTTATGTACTTTGATTGATTTAGAAAGGTTTTATCATCCAGTTGTCTTATGTTAAACCCTAAAATATAGGACAACTCTCCCATCATACACATCTCAAACTCCCTACTCATTATTTTAGAAAAATTATCACATAGCCTTTTATCAGAAGATCCAAAAAGTATATCATCGATATAAATTTAAACAATGAATAATTTATCTCCTACTTTCCTCAGAAAAAGGATGGTGTCTATGCTTCCCTTAACAAACTCCCTCTCTAGTAAGAATGTGCTAAGCCTTCATATCAAGCTCTAGGTGCTTGCTTTAATCCATAGAAAGACTTTTTTAATTTTAAAAAATGATTTGGAAATTGGGAACTCTCAAAACCTGTGGGTTGCTCTACAAACACATCCTCTTTTATTATCTCATTTAAAAAGGAACTCCTAACATTCATTTGGAAAAGCTAAAATCACTTATAATTGGTAAATGTTAGTAGCACTCTATTGGCTTTCAATCTAGTTACAGGGGCAAAGGTCTCCTTAAAATCAATCACTTCTATTTGGTTATACCCCTTAGCCACCAATCTTGTCTTATTCCTAACCACCAAACCAGAATCATTCATTTTATTTCTTAAAGACCCTTTTAGTTCCAACTACACTTTGACCCTTTAATTTTTTATAAGCTCCCAAATATCATTCCAAACAAATTAGTTTAATTCATCTTGCATGGGTAAGATTCAAAACTTATCAGAAAGGGCTTAATTGATGTGGGTGAGTTCAGTCATTGAGATAAAGGCAGAGTGGTTCACTTCCTTTCTAAGTCCATGACAAGTCCTAAAACCTTCAGAAGGGTCTCCTATGATTAATTCTTTAGGATGACTTAAAAAAATCTCCAATCTCTAGGCAATGTGTGTGTAGGTTCAACTCATTCCTCCATATTTGTATTTTTTACTCCTTGGATAATCTCACCTACTCCTTCAATGCTTTGGAACTTTACCCTCTTCTCCAAATTTTCAACTCTTATGATAATCTCTCCAACTTCATCTTCATCCTCAACTCTAGACTTCTTAGGGTCAAATTCATCAAACACTACATGAGTGGTCTCCTCCACCACTAATGTCCTCTTATTAAACACCCTAAAGGATTTCTCCATACTTGAATATCCTAAGAACACTCCTTCATCAGATTTTGGGTCAAATTTTCCTAAGTGTGACTCCCATTATTAAGAATAAAAACCTTACAGCCAAAGACATGGAGGAGGGAAAGTTTAGGTGTCCTACCGTTAAGGATCTCATAGGGTGTCTTATCAAGTTTGGCTCTAACATTCACCAAATTCAACACATAACAAGCTTTGTTTACCGCTTCGGCCCAAAAGTACTTTGGAAGTGATTACTCAATAAGCATGGCTCTAGCGACTCCAACATTACAAATTTAATCAATAATATTTTCCATCATTAAAAAAGAGGAAGATTATTGTAACTCATGTTTATGAGTTTATGATTTTGATGATAATAAATATTATGGATCACTTTCTATTATTTACCTGTATTTATTATATTTTTTGTTTGTGTGTATACTAATATTTCAGGATTACAGTGTACCTTTCAAGGCTTAAAATTTGGTAGAATAAGTTTTATTTATAATTTTTATATATGTGTTTCTTTGTCATATCCTGTTTGGGTGTTTGCTTTCTTGTAACCTTGCACTCTATTTTTTATCTACATTTTAGAGTCATCTATTTTTTATCACATCATCCAAGATGATCCAAATATCGGCATGGACAATCAAGTAAAAACAGAAAACCCTAATTAGGGCATCCTTATTAAGGCAGCTGTCATTAAGCGCATCGTCCTAGATGATATTTGTATCTACTGAGTAATAGGCTCAAATAAGAAAGAATCTGTCGCCATATCTATTTAGGTATCTATTATTTTTAGACATCATCCTAGACGATGTAATATAATTATGCTTAAATTAATATAGAAATTAAGGAAAGTAATTAAGATTTGAATGCTCGATCATATCATCCTAGATGATCGCAAGATCGACCAGGACAATTAATTAAAAAAATTTAGTTGTTCCTTGACGACCAAACATTGGCTAGCTTTTATTCAGGGTGATACTCTGGATGATATGCAATAAATTGAAATAATCATCTGAGAAGATCACGAAATCTGCCTGAATGATCGGGTTATTTTTCCATTGTTTAGACATCCTTTAAGGGTATTGTTGTGGATTATATTCAATGACTTGTACTAATCGTACAGGATGATATCCTTCCAGCCTGGACAATATGAACAAAAACCTTCTGATCATCCCAAATCGTCCTTGCTGATTGAGCTAAATTTGTACTGATGATACATGATGATATTTATATCGTCATAAATGATAATGTCAGTTTGGTGCATTTAAAATCCTTTTTAGAGCTCTTATATTTAAGCTTTGAAAAAGATTTTTAAAGGGACTTTTGTCAGCCATTGAAGCTTCATTCTTTTGAAGAAAACTTAAAGAGAGAACTTGAAAGGGAGAGAATATAGGGTGGAGTTTGAGAGAGGGAGAAGATCCTTGCAGGGGGTTTCAAGGGAGTGTGGAGGGGAGTCCACACGATTTCTCCGGCGAGCTTGCATAATAGTACCATCAGATTCAACATTCTTCTTGAGGGAAGTTTTGGGAAGAAGAAGATAATTTTGGTGTCAAAGGGCCCGGCTACTCCGTCGCACCGGGGAAGGTGGAAGTGATTTTATAAGGGCTTCTCTACCTAGTTGTGGGCGATAAAAAAGAGACGATAAGTTTAGTGCAATACTCTGAGGGTGTCTCCAAGGAGTGGACGTAGGTCAACGTTTGACTGAACCACTATAAAATTTGGTGTGTTCTTTCTTATTATTGCTTCCATATTTAATTTTAGCACTTTAATTTTTTTATGGTGAATCTTGGTTTTTGTTATGTTTATGCTTTTGATTGAGAAATTTTTAAATACTAATTCAACCCCCCCTCTTGGTTATCCTTGGTCAAGTTCATAAGGGCTTAACATCCCTGTCAAACTTTTAAGTAGTATAAGAGTTGACCGAATCACTATAAATTTCTATGTTCTTTAATACTACTTTTTTTTCATTTAATTTATGCACTTTAAATTTCTTTGTGGTGAATTTTGGTTTGGTTTGAGTTTGTATTTTTGATTGAAATATTTTTTTAAATACAAACTCACCTCGCTCTTGGTTACTCTTGGGCTAGTTCATAAGGTCTTAACATCCCTACAAACTTTTAAGTGGTATTAGAGTATCGCCCTGAATAGAAGTTGGCTGATATTTGATCGTCCAGGAATAACTCAAGTTTTTAAACTAATCATTTTGGCTGATCCTCATATCATCGAGGATAATAGGGTCGAGCAATCAAACCTAAATTGCTTTCCTTAATTACCAGATTAATTTAGGCATAATTATACTGCATCATCTAGAATGATGTCCTGGACGATGTCCAAAATTAAAAGCTACCTAAATTGATCTA
Organism: Dendrobium catenatum; assembly: GCF_001605985.2. Taxonomy (NCBI): domain Eukaryota; kingdom Viridiplantae; phylum Streptophyta; class Magnoliopsida; order Asparagales; family Orchidaceae; genus Dendrobium; species Dendrobium catenatum. The sequence goes on from NW_021318693.1 coordinate 8,180,599, forward strand.
GCAGTTGATTATTTCTGATTTGAGCCTATCGTCGTGACCTATACAAATATCATCCAGGAGATGTGCTTAATGACGGCTGCTTTAACCAGGATGCCCTAATTAGGATTTTTATTTTTAACTGATTGTCTAAGATGATTTAAGAATTGTCCCGAATGATGTGACCAAAATAGTAAACTCTAAAAATAGTCAAAAAATTTCTCCCAAGTGTGTGTGTCCAAGGCTACTTAGTATCAGGAACCACTTTATTTACAATTTACTCAAAAAAGGAAAAGATTACAAACTGACTCAGCCCTAATCTACTCAATTTTGAGCTAGTTCAAATTGCAATTTTAATCTTGTGGGCTAGAAATATTAGTAGGCAAGATAGTCGTAGAGAAATAGAAGTGTATGCTATCATCAAAATTCTATTCTCTGAAATCAAATTCGCAACACCCAGAACCGTCCCGCTCCTACACAACAATCTGCATCACCAAAATCCACAACACCACCACCTCATCACTCTATGAAGACCCGATTTCAAACCGGACATTTAAAACCCAAACCCATATTTGATCTTACTCACCATATTCATCAATTTTACCCCATAACATACATGCAAGCATCTAACTATGAACATTGGAGATCTTCCATATGCCAAGAATTTCATGCCTTACAATCTCAAGCAATTTGGGAATTTGTTCCTCCCCACGTTACTCAAACTCTCCTTGGCTGCAAGTGGACCTTTCACACTAAATATAACTCTGACAGGAAAATCGCTTGCTACAAAGCTCATCTAGTAGCCTTAGGCTATAACCAAGAATTCAGCCTAAACTATACCGAAACCTACAACCCTGTAGCAAAAATCTCTACCATAAGAGCTCTCTTACTCATTTCCCTCCATCATACTTGGACTATTTATCAACTAGATGTCTCGAATGCCTTCCTACACTAGAAATTAACTGACATTATCTACATGAAACAACTTCCATGGTTCTTGGATAAGAATAATCCTACTCATCTTTGTAAGCTCAACAAAGCCATCCACGGGATCAAATAAGCCCTACGCCAATGGTTTGAAACTCTAACAGGCTTTCTCCATGAGCAAGGATTGTCACGACCCAACCCGATCGGGACGGATCCTGCTCGCATCGGGTCGTGGGCCAGACTGAAACTGACTGAACTGATTCCAGGATCTGGCTTTGGAATTTATTTCAGAACTTTCTTCCAAACATTACATACAGAAACAGACGCACACAGAGCTACTATAAACATCAAATGCAGCGGAACAGATCATCTATCTTTCCTCAAAAGAATCATATACAAATACAGCT
>NW_021318693.1:8182598-8186518 GCF_001605985.2 Dendrobium catenatum
ATCAAAAGTTACGCGGTAAAAACTGAACCAATCGGAAAATACGGACGAAATTCGCTAACGGAAACAAAATTCGGACAGAAAATTCGTTCAAACTTCACCGTTCTGAAAATTGAGAAAGGCGGAATGAGCCTTACCTTGCGTACAACACTTTCTTGAACTGTCTAATCGGACGAAAACGGCCCAGCGTCGCCCGAAAATCAACTTTTTCTCTTTTCTCCTCGACTTTCTCTCTCCTAAGAATTTCAGATATTTTAATTTTGATTTTTCTCTCTCTTCAAAACGACTGATTTTCGTTAAATAACCTTCTGATCGGCCCGGCCGATCGCACGATCGTCCTGGACTATTTGACCAAAATCAAATCGGCCTGGGACGATTTCTCAGGACGATAATTAATTTCCTGAACGATTTGCTATCTGACTTTTTCCATGAACTGATCGTCCCGGGATGATCCCAGATCGGCCCGGACGATCCCTATAAGAAATCATTCCTGTAACTTCTGTACAGAATCTGGAACAAATTGTGAACTGATCGTCCCGGAACGATCTCGATCGGCCCGGACGATCCTGGAGCAGATCTGATGTTACAATCTCCCCAACTTCAAAAAAATGTCATCCTCGACATTGTCCAAACAAAACTCAGTCAAAACAAATACGGGTACGACTTCCTCATTTCCGATTATTTTTCCCAAGTCGCTTCTCGTGAAGTTCGATGCTTCCACTACACCTTAACCATCATAATCTGTTTACTTCTCAACTTACGAACATCGTAAGCTAGAATCAACTCGGGTTCTTCTTTATAGCTCAGATTCTCCTGAATCTCAACCTCATCAGCAGACACTTTGTTTCCAGAGTCAGATATCCACTTTCTCAAAGTAGATACGTGGAACACATTATGCACATCAGACATCTGATCAGATAGCAACAGTCTATAAGAAGATTTACCAATCCTCTCAAGGATTTCAAACGGTCCAATAAACCTTGGATTGAGCTTACTCACTCTGTCAAATCTGCTCACACCCTTCATCAGACTGACTTTGACATACACAAAGTCACCAACTTGAAATTCAACGAACTTGTGCTTCTGATTGTAATATTTCTGCTGTCTATCTTGTGCAGATTTCAACCTTTCTTTAATCAAATCGACTTTCATAACAGTTTCTTCTACAAAAGTGGTACCCATCTCCTATCTATCTCCAACCTCAGTCAGAGTCAAAGGAGTTCTACACTTCCGGCCATACAGAACTTCATAAGGTGCCATACCAATACTGGACTAAAAACTTTTATTATAAGCAAACTCAATTAGAGGAATGTGATCTTCCCAGCTTCCTCCAAAATCTAAAACACATAGCCTCAGCAGATCTTTCAGTACCTGAATAGTCCTTTCAGACTGTCCGTCAGTCTGTGGATGAAAAGCTGTACTGAAATGTAACTTCGTACCCAAACCTTGCTGAATACCCTTCCAAAGTCTCGAAGTAAACCTTCCATCTCGATCAGAAACAATCACCTTAGGAACACCGTGTAATCTGACAATTTCTTTCACATATACCTGTGCCAATCGATCCACCAGATCGGTCTGCCTGATTGGAAGAAAAAGAGCAGACTTCGTCAATCTATCCACAATCACCCAAATGGCATCGTGCCCTTGCCTTGATCGAGGAAAACCCATAGCAAAATCCATTGTTACCTCCTCCCACTTCCACTCAGGGATAGGAAACGACTACAAAAGTCCTCCTGGTTGCTGATGTTCTGTCTTCACCAACTGACAGGCTTCACATCTAGCAACAAAATCTGCCACATCGTTTTTCATTCCCGGCCACCAAAATAAACTTTTTATATCTCCGTACATCTTGCCACTTCCTGGATGAACAGTGCATCCTGAATGATGAGATTCATACATAACCTCTTTCCTCAAATCTCCAAACACAGGAATCCATAATCTGTTCTTGCAGAAGATAGTACCAGAATCAGAAATTCGGAGTTCAGGCTTCTTACCAGATTCAATCTGAGCAATCAACGTCGAATAATCAGAGTCTAACTTCTGGGCTTCCTGAATCCTTTCTTCCAAAGAAGACTGAATACTCAACTGAGTCAAAACTCCAGAGTCTAGGTCACTAGAGAAAATCACCTCCAACTGCAAATGTTCCATATCTCGAATCAGAAAATCATCAGAAGTGAGCTGAATACTTGATAATCAAGAAGATTTCCTGCTCAGAGCATCCGCTACCACATTAGCCTTACCAGGCTGATACTGAATCGTCAGATCATAGTCCTTGATCAACTCAAGCCACCTTCTTTGCCTCAAATTCAGATCCTTCTGAGTGAAAATGTACTTCAAACTTTTGTGATCCGTGAAAATCTCACATCTGACGCCATACAGATAGTGACGCCAAATCTTCAAAGCAAAAACAACTGCAGCTAATTTCAAATCATGTGTCGGGTAATTCTTCTCATGTGGCTTTAACTGTCTCGAGGCATAAGCAATTACCCTACCATGCTGATGCAGCCCACAGCCCAAACCTTTCAGTGAAGCATCACTAAATACCTGAAACCCTTCCGTACCTGACGGAAGTGCTAACACTGGAGCTGAAGTCAAACAATCCTTAAATCTCTAAAAACTAGCCTCACACTCCGGTGTCCAAACAAAAGTTACTGACTTCTGAGTCAGTCTCTTTAGAGGCATAGCAATCTGAGAAAATCCTTTCACAAACTTCCTGTAATATCCAGCCATGCCTAAGAAACTACATACCTCAATTACTGTAGTAGGTCTTGGCCAACCCGCAACAGCCTGAATCTTCTGGGGATCAACAGAAATGCCTTCACCGCTAACCACATGCCCCAAAAATGAAATGCTCTTCAGCCAGAATTCACACTTGGAGAACTTAGCATACAACTGATGCCGTCTCAGAGTCTCCAACACAATGCTCAAATGTCTGGCATGATCATCCTCAGAAGTCGAATACACCAGAATATCTTCGATAAAGACGATCACAAACTGATCTAGGTATTCCTTGAACACTCTGTTCATCAGATCCATAAAAATAGCAGGTGCATTGGTTACCCCAAAAGACATAACCAAGAACTCGTAGTGGCCGTACCGAGTACTAAAAGCTGTCTTCACCACATCAGCTTCCTTCACCTTCACCTGATAATATCCAGATCTCAAATTAATTTTCGAAAACACAGAAGAATCAGAAAGCTGGTCAAACAAGTCATCAATCTGTGACAAAGGATATTTGTTCTTGATCGTGACTTTATTCAAATCTCTGTAGTCAACACACATACGGAGTGTTCCATCCTCCTTCTTCACAAACAAAACAGGTGCTCCCCAAGGAGAAACACTAGGACGAACTAATCCTCTATCCACCAACTCCTGAAGCTAAACTTTCAACTCAGAAAGTTCTTTTGGTGACATTCTGTACGAAGCTTTTGCTATCGGAGCTGTACCCGGAAAAATATCAATAGAGAACTCCACATCTCTATCCAGAGATAAACCAACCAACTCCTCAGGAAATACATCAGCAAACTCCCGTACCATTGGGATATCAGAAACAGAACCAACATCCAGGTTCATATCCCGTACCGAAGCCAAAAAGACTGGACAACCCTTCTTCCACATTCTTCTCACTTCCAATATAGAAATCAGGCAAGAGAGAACACCTCGTAAACCTTGGAATACACATCTTTCTCCTGACATAAGCAAGCTCACTTGCTTCTTCAAACAGTCAATCTGGGCCTCATACAGACTCAACCAATCCATGCCCAAAATCACGTCATACGAAGAAATCGACAACAGAATCAAACTGAATTTCCACTTCTTACCAGCAATCTCAAGCTCACAAAAATAAAACATCCGAGCCAGTAAAATCACAGAAAGAGAAACCGAAAGCAAAACTGAATCCAGATGCAAAGCATCAAAACAAC
>NW_021318693.1:8187131-8270051 GCF_001605985.2 Dendrobium catenatum
TGCTGGCCTACCCACCAGTGCTCAGCTTCCCCATCCAACAGAAATACTGCCAAAGGTACCTTCCTGTCTGACGGACACTGCATGCCGTCAAAAGTCTTCTCTAACCTCCTCAGCCACTCCTCAGCTGCTCTGGGTTCAACAGCGCCCTCAAACCTAGGTGGTTTCAATCTCAAAATCATCTGAAGATGTCTATCAATATCCTCAGATCGAATAGTAGAGGCTCTACTGTGAGTCTCGCTCATCATCTGAGCAACCAATATAGCAAACTGGGAAAGTGTATCTGCACCAACCACTGGGGCTGTACTACCCACTGGTGCTGCCTGACTGGCACTCTGACCTTCTCTCATCACGGGGTCTGGCAGATCCATACAAAAAATCTAGAAAATCTAGAAAACTAATCACAAAAACAACACAATTAAAATCCAGACAAACCAAAACTACCCAAGATAGACTCAAATCACTTCCTATAACTCTGTCTTACAATTCAAATTCCAAATTCCAAAACCATTGCTCTGATACCACTAAAAAGGCTTGTCACGACCCAACCCGACCGGGATGGATCCCGCTCGAATCGGGTCGTGGGCCAGACTGAAACTAACTGAACTGATTCCAGGATCTGGCTTTGGAATTTATTTCAAAACTATCTTCCCAACATTACATACAGAAACAGACGCACACTGAGCTACTATAAACATCAAATGCAGCGGAACAAATCATCTATCTTTTCTTCCTCAAAAAAATCATATGCAAATACAGCTCATGGCTTTCAGACAGAAAGAAAAGCAGAACAGAAAAGCTATAACTGTACAAAAATCAAAAGGAAAAAATACCTATAACAGATCAGACTCTGAACTTCTACTCCGGACTTCTTTCCCCTTCCCAGAACCTAAAAACCACGCAGAAAATAAGGATGAGCTACAACAGCTCAACAAGACATCAAACCTCTAATCAGAATCCTCAAAATCCACATCAAATATATCAGACAAAATCCATACAAAAATAAGATCAACAGAATCATATATCGAATCAGAACAGAACAGAAATCACAGAAATCATAATTCCAGAAATTTAATCAGAACAGAATCATACGGGTCAGATCAAATCAGAATAGAATCAGAATCGTACAGATCAGATCAAATCAGAACAGAACAGAAATACATCACATCAGAGCTGACAGAACGGATAAAAACCAGAAATCAGATTAAATCGAATCAGATCAGAAGTCATATCAGAACAGACAATCGTACAGAAATCATAAATTCATATCAAATCAGAACAAATATTTCAGAACAGATCTTCCTTCTAGATTTCAGAACTTCCCCTTATATCTCCCTTGTGCATACAGCACTAGAACTTCCCCTTATAGCTACCTTGTGCATACAGCACCAGAACTTCTCCTTATAGCTCCCAATTGTGCTCATAGCACCAGAACTGAACAGATATACAGAATTTCAGAATTTCACAGAACTTCTCAGAACTTCCCCTTATAGCTCCCTAGTGCTTACATCACCTTCCCCTTATGGCTCCCAATAGCATATGAATAATTAATTCAATTCAGAACAAATCCGGACAAATTCAGAAATCGTACGAAAATCCGGCGGCATAACGGCAGTATACGGAAATTACACAAAATTCATCAAATCAGAATTTCACCAAATTACCACGGAACATTCACAACAATATTATAAGACTTTTATTCTACTGCCCAGACAAATTCAGAAATTATCAGAAATTACAGTCGAAAGAAAACACCGCCGAATCAAAATTTCTCGGTCAAAATTCTCCATAAAATAATCAAAACGTGTACACTCGGCACTTCAATAACATACCAAAAGTTACGCGGTAAAAACTGAACCAATTGGAAAATACGGAAGAAATTCGCTAACGGAAACAAAATTCAGACAGAAAATTTGTTCAAACTTCACCTTTCTAAAAATTGAGAAAGGCGGAATGTGCCTTTCCTTGCGTACTACACTTTCTTGAACTGTCTCGTCGGACGAAAACGGCCCGGCGTCGCCCGAAAATCAACTTTTTCTCTTTTCTCCTCGACTTTCTCTCTCCTCAGAATTTCATATATTTTAATTTTGATTTTTCCCTCTCTTCAAAACGACTGATTTTTGTTAAATAACCTTCTGATCGGCCCGACCAATCGCACGATCGTCCTGGACGATCTGACCAAAATCCAATCGACCTGGGACGATTTCTCATGACGATAATTAATTTCCTGGATGATTTGCTCTCTGACTTTTGCCATGAACTGATCGTCCCGGGATGATCCTAGATCGGCCCGGACGATCCCTACAGGAAATCATTCTTGTAACTTCTGTACAGAATCTGGAACAAATTGTGAACTGATCGTCCCGGGACGATCTCGATCGGCCCGGACGATCCTGGAGCAGATCTGATGTTACAAGGATTTACTAATAGTAACTTGGATCCCTCTCTAATGGTTTATCAAAGTAATGATACTAACATGTATTTCCTATTCCACGTCCATGACATCATTCAAACAGGTAATGACAGTAACTCCATAGCTCAGATTCTACCAGCAATCCAATAGCGATTCAATATGCGTAGCCTGGGAGCACTTAACCACTTTCTCAGCATTACATTCACACCCAACTCCACCGGATTACTTCTTCATCAAAGAAATTATGCTGAAAACATCCTCTCATAGACTGGATTCTTAAAAAGCAAGTCAGTTTCTACTCCGACCCAACTGAAACAATTATCGCAAGACAAATCTGCAATGTTCTCTAATCCAACTCTATATCGCTAACAAGTAGGAGCGCTACAATATCTCACTATTACCGGACAAAATATCACATATGCAGTTAGCAAGGCATCTCAACACATGCATCAACCAATAGAACTCAATTTCGAAGCACTCAAGTGTATCCTATGCTACATACAAGGGACAATACACTACGGTTTGTATCTTAATCCTCGTACACCGCTAACCCTCCAAGCTTATACAGACGCATACTGAGCAGGGGATCAATCTGATCGTAAATCAACCACAGGCTACTTCATGCTTCTGGGATGTACACCAATCTTATGGAGTGAAAAAAAATAGACAACCATTTCTCGATCCTTAACCGAGGCCAAAAATCGGGCTATTGCAACTGCTGCAACAGAAACAATATGGCTTCGATGGCTTCTACAAAAACTTGGCTGCTCACAAATATCACCAACAATTCTATACAATGACAACACATCTGCTATTGCACTAGCCAACAACCTTGTTTATCATCCCAAAACAAAGCACATCGAGATCGACTGCCACTTTATCCGTGAATGTATCAAAAACAACACCATTCAGCTACTTTACATTGCCTCCAAAGATCAAATAGCTGATATCTTCACGAAAGCCTTATCAATTTCTCGATTCAAATACATCATACCCAAGCTGCTTGACACTTCTCAGTCATCAGTTTGCATGGGCATGTTAACAGCTATTCAAGAAAGTACTATTCTTGATAGTTGTCCAGGCTAAATATGTAATTATGTAGCTTAGTTACTCTATATATACATCTATAACCTGTACTTATGACTCATTCAATAATACTCTTTATTTCCTTGTCTATGTATTCTGTCTCTGTTCTCTACCTACATGCGTTGCGACCCAAGTAGGTTAACAGATACAACTCTCTTTCATGTGGGGGTAGAGGCCTATTTATAGATTTTTGTGAGTAATGTACTCTATAAATATAGAGATAATGTGGAGAAAATATGGAGCACTCTATTAGACAAACTATATTGATTCCTACGATCATAATACATTTATTCAATATTTCAATCCCTTACTGACGTCAGGTTTATAAGATATTTTGTTTGTTAGATTCGTCTCATCAAGCTACTTGATTTGACTATAAGCATGTCATCTTTTAAGATCAATTGGTCAAAAAATCAATGTCCTAAAGTTTTCAATTATGGTTCTTGGCCTTGATTTTGGCTCCTTTTGGCTCGAATTGGACCATTTTTGTTGATGTTGTGTCCGCCTCATCGAGACGTTCAACTCGAATATAAATTTGTTGAAATAAGAGTTCTGATGACCCTATATTTACTTTTTGTGATGTATCAATATTATATTTTCTCAAGTCAAATGTGCCTCCATATTTCTGCCAGATTAAGTCGTTTTTTTTAATGTATCAATATTACACTAATTATTTGTGAGATATATTAAAATATTACAATTATACATTTTTTACAGTATAAAAAATATATAATTACTTACAAATTTACGCTTTTAAAATAGCGCTATATAATAAAAATGTGAGTAAAATAGTATTATTACAAATCATATGTTTAAACGTAGCTTTTTTTTTTATAGTTACCATTCATAAGCCGACATTCTTTGTAAACAACTGGGTCGGCACAATCGTCAGAAAGTGTAACCTACCTAACTTTGTTAACGATGTAAAATAAAATTTCTGTTGTTCAAACGTAAATTTCAACCAATTTTTCTTCATTGCTTACGCAATATTTGGACCTGGACACATTTAATGACTAAATAAATGTTTCACAATATTAATTAAATTATATATTGACTGGCCACTATTTTTTTTTTTCTTGGAACGAAATTTCATCATTGGTTTTTCAAAAGGGCCGAGAAAAAAAGTTTTAAATGTTTGGTAAAATAAATGAGGTAAAAATATAAAATTAAGGGGTCATTTGATTTATTCTAGTTGGGTGGCTTGAATTGAAAGGGGTGTAATGTATTCTAAATGTAGAGGTTCTAAAAATTTAATTTTTTTTTTCAAGTAAAATAAATGTAGTGAAAAATTTTGATACATTTGAAATTCATCATCTAGTTTACTTTTTGTGTATTTAGAATTTCTAAAATTTGGGAAAATTTCAAATACATTATAAATTCATCATCTATTTTGCCACCATTGGTCATTGCTCACCGCAAACCGCTGCCACCCATTGCGAGCTATCACCACCGCCGCAGCTGACCACTACCGCCACCACCATCATCGTCTACCGACCACGATCGCCACCATAGTTGTCGACTATCATTTCTGTTGGCCACCACCCATTGCAACAACAACAACATCAAGCCTTTACCGCACTACGTGGGGTCGGTTACATGAATCCTTTTTCTTCATTGTGTCCTATTAAAAGTCAAATTCTCGTTTAAATCTAATAAAGAAAGGTCATTCCTAATATTTTCTAACCAAGTCTTTTTAGGTCCACCCCTACCTTTCTTAACATAAGTCAAATCTAATACCTCTACTCTCCTAACTGGGTCATCGGAAGGCCGCCGTTTTATGTGACCAAACCATCTAAGGCGACTTTCTCTAATCTTATCTTCTACTGGAGTTACTCCAACCTTTTCACGTATATGCTCATTTCGTATCCTATCTCTAAGGGTAAAGCCAGTCATTCACCTAAGCATCCTGTTCTTTGCAACACTTAACTTAGTATTATGCTTCTCTTTTAATGGTCAACATTCGGCACCATAAAACATTGCTGGCCTCACTACCATCTTATAAAATTTTCCCTTAAGTTTGAGGGGTACATTTTTATCACATTACAAGCCCGATGCATTCCTCCACTTTATCCATCCAACTTGAATTCTGCTGATAATATCCCATCCAACTTGAATTCTGCTGATAATATCCCAATATATTTCACCATCACTATGAACAATAGATCCAATATATCTAAAACGTGTACTCTTATTAATGACTTGATCGCCCAAAGTCACAATCCCCTCACTAGGTCTATTACTACTAAAATTACACTCCATATATTCCGTTTTAGATCTACTCAAGTGAAAACCTTTAGACTCTAAGGTTGACCTCCATAATTCAAGTTTACCTTCAACTCCCTCTCTAGTCTTATCAACAAGAAGAATATCATCAGCAAAAAGCATACACCAAGGTACATCCTCTTGCAAATGTCTAGTGAGAACATCCATGACTAAAGCAAAAAGATTTGGGCTTAAGGTTGATCCTTGATGTAACCCAACCAAAATAGGGAAATACTTGGTCAATCCACCTTGTGTTTGAACACAAGTAATAGCTCTTGCATACATATCTTTAATGATTTGAATATAAGCATTATTGAATAAGATCATATATCTTTGCAGAAATAATAAATCATTTGTAGCAAATATCAAACCTATAAAATAGTATAGTTTGAAGGCCAATAAAATAGTACTGTATGGAAATAAAGAAATGGGTACCAATGCCGAAACAATAAAGTAGTAAACAATCATAAATCATGCGTAGTAGCAGTACTATCTAATATTTGAAGAAATCATATAAATCAGCAAATCAAAAATATCTATAAAAACTGTTGAAATCCATAACAACACTGTGTTACACAAAAAAATTATATAAGAGTGTACATATGATGTTTAGTTATTCTATATCAATATCAGTTTCTTATATCAAATGCTCATTAATTACATAATCAACTAGCCAAAATGTCAAGAATAATCAGTACTACAACATATAAAAACTTAAGCAGAGGAAATTTACTAAATAAGAACAAAATGAAATAAAATTAATTAAAAGAAATCAAAAGATCGAAATCAATATCTTTGAAATAAGAATAGGATAAAATTCACATGTCATAATTTGAGAAATTTTTGTAAAAGCAATGTAACAAATCAGCGACAAAAATCTAAATTTTCTCTTTCTCTTTACCCTTTCTTCCACTCTCTTTTCTTCCTCCTTCCACAAAAATGTCAGCGTTAGTTGAGGTCAAGGTAGGAGAGTGGAGAGAAATTACTTTTAATATATATAAAAATATTATTTGTGTCCTAGCACCCCACCGCTTCATCCCATGCCATAGTATTGAATGTTGAAACTAGATTCACTGTAGAATTGAGCCTTCAATGTTGCAATAATAACATCTTTTGTAACTCAAGCTCATGAGTTTATATTTTTTATGATAATAAATATTATGGCTCACATCCTTTTGTCTACTTATATTTACAATATATTTTTGTTTGTCTGCTTACTATATTTTTAGGAATATTATGCATCATCCAACGAAGATTCAAGGCTCAAGATTGGGTATAATAGGTTATGCTATAATGATTTTTAAATATTTATTGATGTTTTTTTTTTAAATTTCATGAGTCAAGTCATGTAAAGGTATATTTTGGCTTGGTGACCATGCACACACACTCCGGGGGAGTGAGATTGAGTCAAGACTAGAAGTTTAATGTTTTGAACTAATTGTACTATATGATTTATATCGTATTGTACGGTCTATACAAATTTAAACTAATCACCCTGGACTATCCGAAGTTCATCTAGGATTATTAGTTCAAATTATACAAATCATCCTAGAATATCCTATAATCATACTGCACAATATTTGATGCTACAATTGTATTTTTAGTATTTTCTAAAGCCCTCTATTCAAGCAAATTATACTGGATGATCCTGTAGTCATTCTATATGATCATTGTCACCAGAATTAATTTTTAGGATTTTTGGAAGCCCTCTATTTAAGCTTTGTCAAAGCACTTTTTAAGTAACTTTTGGAGTGATTATGTCTTTGTTCTTCTGAAGAAAAATTAAAGAGAGAACTTAAAAGGGAGGGAGGAAAGGGTGGAGTTTGAGAGGGAGAATATCCTTGGAGGGGGTTTCAAGGGAGTGTGAAGGGGATTTCAAATGATTACACCGTCAAGCTTATAACTTAGTACTATCAGAATCAAAGTTCATCTTCAGGGATGTTTTGGGATGAAGAAAATCTCTTTGGTGTCAAAGGACCCGTCTACTCCATTGCACCGGGGAAGGTGGAAGTGATTTTTTAAGAGCTTCTCCGTATAGTTGTAGACGCTAAATGAGAGACCTTAAAGGTTTAGTGCAATACTTGGAGGGTGGTTCCGAGGAGTGGATATAGGTCAGGCTAGATCGAACATCTATAAATCTGGTTTGCTCTTTCTAAAATTTTTTTCACTTTTTATTTTGCTGCATTTATGTTGGATATAACTGCTTGGTTGAAAATCTGTTATTTATATTACGTTGTATTGATTATTTATATTCATATGTTGAAAAATATTTAAGAAGGAGATTTTTCTTTTCATTATAAGAAGGTTTTTTAAATATCAAATTCATCCCCCTCCTTAGTTAGCCTCGGGACTTGTTCTTTATGATTTAACACCTCTCATGAACTTTCAAGTTGTGTTAGAGCAGGATTCATAAAATAAAATTTGAAAAACTTTTGAAAAAAGATCAATGGTTAATTTTGGAAATCATAACATTATAGAAGGCTATTCAATCATGTGACCACCTTTATTTAAAAATATTTCTTTCAATTTTTAGAAAATTTACATGTCTACTTTCTTATAATTAATTGCTTATTGAATGCAGCTTGTGATTCAAACTGGTTATTCTATACCATAATATATTGTAGATGGAGTCAAAACTTATATTCATTTTTCTATATGGAGTAGAATAGATAAAATCAATGCTCAATTGAATGCTGATTTCTTTAATTATTTTTTTTATGCTTTGACTTCTAAAGATTATATGTAAATATCCACATACACTACCTGCAAGGAAATTTGGAATAAATTACACACTTCATATGAAGGTACTAGTGAAGTCAAGTAATCAAAGTTGAATATTTATATGCATGATTATGAACTATTTTGCATGAAACCATATGAGACTTTTCTAGACAAATATACTAGATTTACTCAAATAGTGATATCATTACACGCCTTAAGTAAATAAATTTTTAACTTTGAAAAAGTTAATAGAGTTTTATGTTGTATACTTGATAATTTTGATGCCAAAGTTGTTGTAATTTATGAATTCAAATTTTTTAATGAAAATTCTATTAATAATTTGATTGGCTCACTCATTACCTACGAGCAAAGATTGGGTCATAGTTGTTTGAATGCAGGTTAAACAATAATGCTATAAGTTGAAGAGATGGATAAGAATGGCTTAGTAGATAATGAGAACAAGTAGATAGCCTCAATAATAAGTGAATTAGAAAAACTATTGAAGCATAAATATTAGCATCAACAAAAGTGAAACAAAGATAAAAATGGTAAGAATACTAATATTTCTTCAGACATTATTTCCTTTGGGTGTAGGAAACCCAGACATATGAAAATGAATGACTTCATTTAAAAATACTTTTAGCAAAGAAAAATGATAAAAATAAGCAAATTGTAATAAGGGCAAATGATAAAAAAAAATCTCCTAGGTAGACTTAGTTTCTGAATCATTAGATCAAGAGCAAGATAATGAGGTATAAAATTTTGTTTTTGTTTTTTTTGTTTTTTTTTTTTTTTGAAAGAAGCAATAAATGCATTAATAGCAATGGAAAAGAAAAAAAGAAACAACTACAATGTTGATTCCTCCTTCAATAAATTCATAAATGAAGGAGGAATCTTATTCAAGCACAAATCTTCCCTAATGAAATTGCTAGCCATAGCATACTTAGCACACATATCAGCTAGCTTATTACTACCTCTATCAACACATGAAAAAATGACATAGTTTAATTCTTTAAGGAAATCCAATTCAACTTCTCCCTTGAAGCCATCAATCCATGCCTTATGGAGCCTTCTTATTACATTTGCATTGTCACCTTCAATGATTGCTCCCTTGTATTTGAACATCCAATCATTGACCACTTCTTTCAATGACTTCATAGCTAGAAGCTCCAAATAGTAAATGTCCCAATGTATGCCTTTTTTACCATAACCCATTAAGAACCTTCCTTTGCTATCAATTATAACATCTCCAATGCCAGCTCTATAAGAAGATTCAAGTGAAGCATCTACATTGATTTTTTACCAATCGGGTGGAGGGGGATACCAAGTATTGGACAGCCTAAGCGGCTGGTTAGCATCCCATAATTTTGATTTAGAGTTAACAATCAATTTAGAGATAGAAGAAAAGCTGACCGCATTAGAAGCCACCGAGATTGCTCCTTCTACCACTTTATCATGAGTAAACTTGTTTTTAGCTTCCCATGAAAGATAAAAGACATTGCAAAACAAATTAAGAAGCATACCATTGTGATTTTCCATTTGATCCATCCATTTACAGCAGTCTTCAAAGCTTTCGAACAATGGAATTCCAAATCCCCAATTGTTAAGTTGAGACATTACCTCCTTCATCTTGCTACACTTGATTAGAATATGTTCCATATCTTCAATACCGTCCAAACATCTTGGACAAACTTCAACATCTTGCAATATTCTATGGGATAGAAACTGGTATGTTGGAATTGCTTCCTTGAAGAGTCTCCAACAGAATACCTCCACCCGTGGGACAAGTTTGGCCTTTTTTTTTAACTATTTTGAATATTTGCATTCAGGCTGATTTTGCTGCTTAGCTTCAGCAATCATCCCTGTTATTATTCTCCCCGATTTCTGGTGTATCAACTCCTGCTCATCCTCCCGTTGATCACACATGATTTTGGTGTGTGAAATGAGCTCCACCATTTCACTACCAAACATTTTAAGCAATTCAGCCACATTATATTCCTTGTCATCAATGAATTTGTCCAGCAATACCAATTCTTCTCATTGAGGAACAACAAATGTAGGCCATTTGTTGATGCTCCTATCCAGTAGCCACTTATCTTCAAAAACATCAATTGAAGATCCATTAGCCACACTCCATTTTAAGAATTGTTGTAAAACTTTACCTCCATCAGTAATAATATTACATGAGGAAGATACATTCCTCTTCATACTATCATCAACAATCTTGGATCCATATTTTGGAGCCAGCATTTTGTATAAAATAGAGTTTTTGTTATTCAAAAATCTCCATGCTATTCTTGCTCTCAACTCAGCCACCTTAGAAGTAGATGAGCACAAACCCCATCCTCCTCTGTTTAACGGTTTGCAAAGATCCTTCCAACTAACACAGTGAATCCCAACTTTTTCATTGAGTTTATTCCAAATAAAACTCATGCATAATTTGTTGATGTCTTCAAGAATACGGATAGGAACAATGGAGTGTGTGCTATAGAAATTTAGGATTGATAAAGTGACCGATTTAACTAGAGCAAGTTTACCAGCCAAGGAAATGAATTTACTTCCCCATGTGATAATTTTCTTTAATGATTTTTCAATGATAAATTGAAAATCATTAGCCTTCAATCTTCTTAAAGTCATCTTGATACCGAGATACAAAATTTTTTTCACTTTCTTGATACCAAAATTTCTTGTAATGGACTTCTTTCTATTAACCATCTTCCCAAAGAGAATGGAAGATTTACCAATGTTTATACATTGGCCAGTCCATTTGCTAAAATTGGATAGAATATCTTTTAACTCCAATGCCACTTTCTTATTTGCTTCAGAATAAATCAGCACGTCATCTGTGTATAGAAGATGTGATATCCGAGGACCATAAGGAGAAATACTAACTCCAATAGAGGTTAAGGCAAGAGCATTAGTGAGGAGTTGAGAGCACAATATGAAAGAAAGGTGACAATTGGCAACCTTGCCGGAAGCCACTCTTGGCAATAACCCAATCCGAAAGATTACCATCGATTATCACGGAGAATCTTGGCTCTAACAGACATTCCAAGATAAGTTTAGAGAACAAAGGAGGGAAATCAAAATACTTCAAGACTGCTTTAAGAGTGTCCCAACTCATAGAGTCATATGCTAGTTCCATATAAATTTTATAAGCTACAACGCCTTTAGTAGATTTTGAGTACCTGAATTTGTGGAACACCTCTTGAGAAACCAATACATGATCTGAGATAGATCTCCCCTTGATGAAAGCCGCCTGCTCCTCTAATATGAGTTTGGGAATAACCAAGGCTAGCCTATTTAAAATAACTTTAGCAGCCACTTTATAGACTAAATTACACAAGCTAATAGGCTTGAAATTAGAAAGAAGTAAATGATTTGAAACTTTAGAAATAAGCACTATCAAGGTATCCTTCCAATTCTTATCCATCTCCCCATACTGAAGAAAAAAATTGATTGCATTTACAAAATCAATTTTTATAATGCCACAATAAGCTTTTAAGAAAGAGTAGGAGATTCCATCACTTCCAGGTGCAATGTTACCTCCCAACTATTTAAAAACATTCTCAACCTCTTCCGCCAAGAAATCCCTTGCAAGCCATGATTTGTCATCCCAATTTAAAACATTAATCGGCTTTGGCCAGCCTTCCAAGGTGCATTCCCTTTGCCTCCACTTCTATTTGAAGAACCGAATAAGAGTTTCTTCAATTTGATTTTGTTCTTCCAGGACATTCCCTTCCTCATCCTTAGTCTTTACAATGTTGTTCATTCTTCTTCTAGCACTAGCAAAGGAAAGAAAAAATTTAGAATTGCAATCACCATCAACCATCCACTTGACTTTAGCTCCTTGTCTCCACCATGTGTTCAATCTAGCCATTATTGAATTCAGCTCCATCACCTTGACTTTCAATGTCTAGCATTCTTCTTCAGTGAGCCAACCAATATCTGCTTCTTTGGTTTGCAATTCCAATATATCTTCCTTCAGTTTGTCTTTAGACAAGTTCAGATTTTTTGCTTAGCTTTGCTCCAAAAGAAGAGAGGTCTTAAAGCTCTTTTGAACTTAGAATTCAGGATATAAGATTGATTGCCCTGATATTTAGTGGCCCATGCTTTCTTGACTACCGTGAGAGCAGCCGGTTAGGATGTCCACACATCCTCAAATTTAATGATCTTCAAGCTAGGTGACATCAAATTGAGGATATTGAGGATAACAGGGCAATGATCGGAAGCTATTCTCGCTAAGTGATTAATAACCAATTGAGATGATGAATTTAAAGCAAATGATTTAAGGAAGCACATGTCCAGTATTTCCAAGATCTGAGCTCCTCCAATTTATTTGTTACACCAAGTGAACCGAGGACCAATGAATCTAACCTCATGATAATCATTGTTGGTAAAAAAGGCTTCCATTTCCATAGGACCTTGATAATATTGAAACCTTTTTCCTCCTTTCTTGTCTTCCTTAGAAGTGAGACAGTTGAAATCTCCACCAACCAACATGGGGAATTCAATTGAAGAATGAACTCCTAAATTCTCCCAAAGTTCCCTTCTTTTACAGCATTACTTATTGGCATAAACTGCAGCCACCCTCCATTTGTTGTTGTTGTTAATCGAAAGATCTCCAATGATGCATTAAGTAGAACAGACAATCAAAGAGAAATCAGTGACATTAGCATTCCATAAAGCAATTATACCACCTGATAACCCAATTGAGGGCATCATAACATATTTCTAGCCATCTCCAATACGAGATTTTACTTCTTTCATTTCAAAATAAGACAATTTAGTCTCTAGCAACCACAAAAATAACATTGTGTAATTTCACAAATTCTTTAAGGAATAGAGAAGCACCCCTCTTTTTTGATCCTCTACAATTCCAAAAAGCAAATGAATACATTAATGAATGATGGGGGAATGAATCCCCAAAGTACCTTTTGCTTCCGTATCTTTTCTTCTGCTTCTCAGGTTTGAACTGATAGGACCAAAGTCCTTTAACTGCTTTGATTTTTTCTTCTTCACCATATTGGAATCATCTTCTATACGATGTCCCAATGAATTTTTGATACTAATAGACTGAGCTAGGATCAAATCAGGTGGTTCTTTTGTTACTGGATGTTCTTCTATGATTTCTAGAATTATTTCCCCCTCCTTAGCATGATTGTTAAGTATATTAAATTTGTTTCTAGTTATTAGGATAGGAATACTCTCACTTCTACCTGGACTATCGGATCCATAATTAGCATTATAATTTGTATGATTATCACCTATAACTTCCATATCTGTAGTTTTAAAAATTGGAACATCAGCAATTACGCCTTCATTATTTTTAATTTGAGCATCTACTCTATCTTCCATTGCAACTTCTACATTAGTCCTTCTAGACTCTTTCCTTTTCCACAAAGTCTTGTTCATATTTTGATGAGAACGAATATGATTTTGATTTTGGTTGTTAGATAACTTCCTGCCTCGGTTGACAATAAGCCAAGGCCCATAGCCAGAACTTTCATCTTTGCCACCATTCCTTTTTCAGCCAGAATTTCTTTTTCTTGCATGAGTGATTCAAGGGCCAGACATCTTCTCGTGAATGTTGGTAGCTGCTTCACCTTCCTTGCTGACTTCTTTGTTGTGATCGATTAGTCGACATTGGAAATAGGAGTTTGGCACTCGTTCATATTCTATCTTTGATAGAATCTCCTAGCTTTTCCTTCTATCCAAACACCCAATGGGAGCTTACTATCCAACTTAATCCAGACACATACCATTCTGAATTCTCTTCTTCCCCATTGGAACATGTTTCCATCAAGCAAATATGGTTTTCCAACCATTGAAGCAATTCTATAAATATTTATATTGTCCCAACATTTTAGAGGTAGACTTGGTAGTCTGATACAAATCGGAGCTATCAAAACTTTTAGAGAGTTTGGATCAAAGGTTTGAGACCATTTATCCATCCTGGTTATCTTCCCATTGACAAAGCATGGTCCATTAGCCATAACAGCTTCCATTTGCTCTGTTTCAAAAAATATACAGAGCACCCATCTCATGCCTAGCATGGTTAGGTGAAACTTCCCAAATTACATCCATTGTCTCCTGAGCTATGAGCTAATAACCCATAATGGGGGGTCACTTCCAAACACTTTGACGACAAATGAGTTGTTAAGCTTATCTGCATTCTCCTTTTCATTTTGCTCATGCAATTTCACAGTAACTCCATCATCAGCTAAGAAGTTTCCCAGTCGTAAATCTGAAACTTTGATGTACTCTTTTTTCCTTCACTCATTCATCTGTTTGCTAGCATTATTTTTAATTGTGCTTGAAACAACTTCCCCACAATCTCCCTTGTCAGCTGATACAACATTCCTAACTTTTACTAAATCAGAGAATATGATTTTAGTTGGTTCAGCCTTATTCTACTGTTTTATTACAGTAACCTTCTCCTTCAGATTACTTGTATTTGAAGGGCTGGGAATCGCCATTGAGCTTAGATCAAGAGATTTCTTCTCCAAGAAGTCAACATTTCCTTTCACTTGGGTTCCTTCCTCAATAATTGATTTTGTAGACGGAGATGCATCAAAACCTTCAAAAGGTGTCAATGCCACACCGCCTTTGAAAACCTTCTTGACCTTCACTTCAACAATTATGTTCTTCCCTTTACCAATCACATATGGTTCCCTCCTAGCCATAAATCCGCCTTCTTTAATAATAATCCCTTTATTACCTTTAGATTTAGCCATTTGATTGAATCCAGCTTTATCATCATCGAACGTCGGTGGCGAGAGCAGTAGATGGGATGAAACATTCAAAGACTTCTGAACAATACGTTGATCCTCTAGGGTCCCGCCGGCAGTTTGTTGCCGGCGAACATCCATCACCATGAGAATTCTGCAACTCCCGCGAAGAGACAAATTTAATTTCCCGTGAAAATTCAAGTCGATTTCTCAGAGTTTCTCTCACTACTTTCTCCCGCTTCCTATGACTTCCTTATAAAATTTTGTTTATGTCATATAGTTATTGTATGCATATGTTGTTTATTTTATTTTGTTCAATATAAATATTTTATGTATTATTTTTGATGTTTTTGTTTGTAATTATTTTATTTTATTTTTCTTGTTTGTTTTTATGATTTATCTCAAATCTATACTCACAACTCACTTTTCATGTTGTATTTGCATAAGAGAATCAATTCCCTTCTCTCAGTTTTTTTTGAATGAAAATGTTACCTCCTTTTTACCTAAAAAATTAATAAGCATTGATTGGCTTCTCTAAATCAGTTAAAGGAAAATAATATTGATGATTTTCTCTCTTCCTCAAACTCCATTAGTGGTGTATTATTCTTTTTAGAGCAAAATATATTTCAAAATTAAAGTTGGATTTTGAAATTTAGATCCATTATATTTGCTTATAGTAATCTATCTCATATAACTAATGCTCAAAGTCATTCAATCTCTTTAAGTTTTCTTGACCAGGTAGTTGTATTTATCATATGGATATGATTCTTATTTACTGTTCATTCTTCCATATATTAGAGATTAAATTTTCTTATCTTATATTAAAAGAGAATCTCCTAAATGATAGTTTTTTTAAAGGTTTTGAAATGAAGCCAGCTTACAAAAAATGACAAGAGACACAAAATGAGCACAAAAAAAAAAATTAAAAAAGATGTGTAATGACCGCTAAGTAATTACATGATACATCAAAGTGTATCATAAATTAAAAGATGCACAAAGTGTGCTAGATAATTGAAAATGAGGCACATAATGAGCCCACAAAAATAAGCTTCTTTCTCTTTCAAATCTTTAAATCTTAGAAGAATTCATGTGCCAATGGATATCTTCAAATACTTGATTTTTGTTGATTACTTTACAATATTATTCTATTAGATATTTTTTTAAAACAAAGTTTGAACATATCACTTTTCTTATATGATTTATTATCTGAATTAGATTTTGTTTTTTTAAAAAAAGGGCTTTAATAAGTAAGGAGCCTAAGCTAGGGTTAATAAAATTTAAATTTCCAAAACTTTTAGATCTTAGTGTGGTTAATTCATTTCTTATTGTGATCTTAAAAATAAAATCAAGAGGTAACTTTATCATTTTGAGAAACTTCACTGAATATAATTGATTCTTCTTAAAATTTTAACAGCACCTCCACCTGATTAAAGTCTTTTTGTGTGTTTCATTCAATTTTTTATGTGTTTCCCTACATTTTGATAATGTCTAAGGGAAAGAATGTATTTGTTTGGTTGCATTTATTCATCTTGTATTTGCATTAGTTTATCAATTATTTAGGTTTTAAAAGTTTTTATTTTATTTTTGGTTTATTTCTAGGTGAACAAAAATGAAAAAAAAAAGAAACATATTTAATTTCCCCTACTTTTAATATAATTACCTTAGTGAGAGGGAGACTAGGAGAAGCATTTTTAAAATTTTAAATTTAACCAGTAATATTTGTCATCATCAAAAAGGGGTAGATTATTACAACTCAAGTTCATGAGTTTATGTTTTTGTTGATAACAAACATTATGGCTCACATCTTGTTGTCTACTTATATATGCAATATATATATATATATAATGTGTGTATTAACTTTTTAGGAACACCATGCACCATCCAACAAAGATTCAAGGATCAAGATTGCATAGAATAGGTTATACTGTAATAATTTTTGTACTATTCATTGATGTATTTTTTATTTCTTTAGTCAAGTCCTGTAAGGGTATATACTTGCTTGGTGATCGTGCACACACACTTAGAGGGAGTAAAATTTAGTCAAAACTAGAAGTTTAATTTTTTGAACTAATTATATTATATAATTTATATCATATTATATGATCAACTCTTCTAACAAATAGTACTTGATGATTTAGATCATCCAGATTATCAGTTATGATAATAAAAAATAGCCGTTAATTATAATTTAGGCAGGATTTTGAATTTCATATCTTATTCTAATTGTTCAAGAGGATATACTTCAGACTGGACGATCTATAAAATCATGCCTAAATTGATCTCATGATTAGGGGACTAATAATGATTAATTTGTTCAGTCTAATCATCCAGGTCAATTAGTGAAGATTGTACTAAACGACTAGAGATATACATGGGATGATACTTGATTGTCCTAAATGAAATACCATAATTTTTCATCAAATTGTCCAGGATGATCCCTAATATCATAATGGATGATCTATACAAATTTAAACTTATTTTCATGGACTATCCGGAGATCATCCACGACTATCAGGTCAAATTATGCAAATCATCCATGATGATCCTGCGATCATACTGGATAATATTTCAAACCTAAATTGAGTTTTTAGTATTTTTTAAAACCCTATATTCAAGCATATCATACTGGACAATCGTGTTATTATATTGGACAATATTTGGTGCCAGAATTTTTTTTTAAGGTTTTTTAAAGTCATTTATTTAAGCTTTATCAAGGCATTTGGTAAGTGTCTTTGGTATCCATTGTGTGTTCATTCTTCTGGTGAAAACTTGAAGAGAGAACTTGAAAGGGAGAGAGAATAGGGTAGAGTTTGTGAAGGAGAAGATCCTTGGAGGTGTTTTTAAGATAGTGTGGAGGGGATTTCACATGGTTGCTCCGGCAAGCTTGCACCTTAGTATCATCGTATTAAAGGTTTACCTTGAGAGAAGTTTTGGAAAGAAGAAGATCTCTTTAGTGTCAAAGGATGCGACTACTTTACTGTATTGGGAAAGGTGGAAGTGATTTTGTAAGGGCTTCTCCTCTTTGCTATGGGAGATAAAGGAGAGTCACTAAAGGTTTAGAGAAATATTTGGAGGGTGCCTCCGAGGAGTAGACGTAAGTTAGGTAGGATGGACCAAACCACATTAAATCTGGTGTGTTCTTTCTATTTTTTTTTTCCAGCACTTTATTTTATGAATTTATTTTGGATATAACTCCTTGGTAGAAAATATGTGATTGCTCAGCATCGCAGCACTCAAGTTCAAACAAAAATTCAAATATTTTCTTTTTAAATATCTGGTTGTTACACCATCCTCTTTGGACTATATAATGCCATCATTTTATTTAAAACCAAAAAAAAATCTCATATATTCATTTTACATTAATCAAAATAATATTTTAAAATATTCCTTTTGCACAACATTTCATTTACACTACATTCCTTTTTTATTGAATTCCTTTCTTAGCTAAACAAATAACCCCTTAAAGGAAAAGGAATGTAAACTAAAATGAAATAGTGTATAAAAGAAAATAACATATTTAAATTATTTGAATAAGTGCAAAATAATTTTATGTAATTTTTTTTGTCTTTGAATAAAATAAATAAGCATAAAGCCCAAAGATGATGGTGATCACTTATCCATGGAAGCCTATCAAAGAGACCCTAAATGGTGGTGGTGGAAGCAATGAAGGGGGAAAAATCTTGTAGTGACAGTTGGCATTTAGTATAAGTTAATCATGGTGTAGGGTAGTGGTGGCCCATGGAGGTGGAGTTGGGCCCTAGTTGGCAATGGCGACTAGGGATAATGAAAAAGAAGTTAAGATGCATTTAAAAATATCCCATATGTAATGATTTTACATATACCAAAATTACACAAAATGGTGATATTTCTATATACTTTCTGATGCCTTCATATTCAATTAGCAAGTAAAGTAATGATATGAGATAAACTTTCCCTCATGGGGGCCTACTGATAAAACTTGCTAAACATGAGGCTCCACTCACCTAGAACTAATGGGTATATACCTTGAGTGATTACTAATCACTACTCACCTATGCTTACCAAGTATCTCTCCCTCTTTAAGGAAAATTAGGGATTCCTCAGTTGGCTAGCAATTTGCCACT
This sequence comes from Dendrobium catenatum, assembly GCF_001605985.2. Lineage (NCBI taxonomy): Eukaryota > Viridiplantae > Streptophyta > Magnoliopsida > Asparagales > Orchidaceae > Dendrobium > Dendrobium catenatum. The sequence continues at coordinate 8,206,445 of NW_021318693.1, forward strand.
TACCTAGAACACCACCTCAATCACTTGCTTAGCCTTAGAGTGACTTTAGACACTCACTCTTCTAAAGAGACCATCTTCTATAAACACAACTATAGGAAAGTTCTACTCATGGGACCCTCAGCCTACCTCACTAAAACCATCAGACTTAGATGTCCTCCCTCCATGACATTTCACTTGCCCCTCTCTCCTCAGATGACTTAAGAACCCTCATATGAGTCACCAGCAAAGACTACAAGCACTCTGGACACTGGTGCCTTATCATCAGTACTCACATATAGAACTTTTCATGTTCACACTCGAAACTACTGAACTCACCCATAGGTGCTTGTCATTACAAAGCTTTCCGAAATACAAATCTCGCAGCCTCTACTCTGCTTTAGACAATCAGGAGGAGACAATTTCTTAGAATAGCATGTGGCCATATATTGGTATTCTTTGTAAAGTTGCATTTTCTTACTTTTTATTAATTCTGCATTTCTTATAGCCCTCACAACCTTATAAATAAAGGGTGATGAGGAATAGTAATGGGTTATTTTCTTGGAACTTTATCCTCTATTCTCTCCACTTTACATTCTCAAATATCTTAGCTTACCAAGTTCTTGCTAATAAATCTAGGTGTTATCTTTGAAATTTTTTTTCCAACACCTCTTAGGTGTGGTGAGTGTAGATTATTCTCTTTGATAAGAAGATAAGCTCAAACTAATGCGTAACTTCAGCAAGAACCATCAGTGAACATGGAGATTACAAATTACATCACTTTTCATGACATTGCTTAGTTTAATGAATGAATTATGAAGATAATCAAAGATACCCAATATGTCCTCAAAGGGCGAGTGCGAGGTGAAAGTGGCCCTGAAGATTTTTTTTTTGTAACCCTACAATTTTTTGTAGGAGAATAAATTGTCAAGCATTGAATTTCACACCTATCTTTGAACCCACCCACATGCAGATAATTAAAAGGAATATAATTTGCCAACCAGGTGAGCAATGAGGGTTGAGCCAAGCGCACCACTTCTTTCTCAAGAGAAATCATTTAGGCAATGCAACTGCTAACTAAAGTTCATACTTGTGTATTTCTTATTTTTTATATTTTGAAATTACAATAAAAGTACACACTTTTATAATATTATGTTTCTTTTAATTTTCTATTTGAGTGGGTCATAACTTAGAAAATTTCCCTAAAACATGCTCGATGAACTCGCCCATTACAAAAATAATTCTTGGGGAGCTCGTATTTCCATGAGCATAAAAGTAATGTCTTACCAATATAGGTTAATCTCCCAAGCTTGAGGAACTCAGTCAAAATTTTACTTTAGCAAGTCAATCAATCAAGAATCTCCCAAGTCATATGAGAGACTTGCCTTAAATTTTTTGAGAGCTCACAAAAAGTTAAGAACTACAACTCACCTACCTTAGATATCTGACACTATAATGATTTAATGCGATCGATTGAGATCTAAATTTGAGAAGTTCTCACTCAACCTCAATTTAAGGAGCAAATATAACTATTTCATATATGTGAGTTAAGGCCCCCGAGCACAAAAACCTAAAAATAAGGCAAAGCCCCAACTAAAAGGAAACTCATTATTCAAGAAAGATCCATTCCTTAACATTTATGGAGTAGCCTATACAAGTCACATTTAAATTTTATTAACTTAGTTTAGTAAGATAGTTTAGTTAAAAAAAATAAAGGAGGAAAAATAAAAGAGAAAGCAAATGATATGAAGGAAGGAATAAAAGTTCACCACATATATAAAATTATCAACATACATAAAAACCAAAAAATAGCTAAATTACATGTATGCTTCACTAGCACATTGAAAATTAAAAATTAATCCACTGAGTTTCTATTGCAAACAATGAATCAAGTATTTGAAGATTCCCCCCTTTGTGACTGGAATTTCATTGAGTAATGCATGATTCTCGTAAAGATGGCGAGTCTTAATGGTCACACGCTAAAGATGAAAATGAGTATTTATGTGAACTTCCTTAAATATCAACTCCTTTCTTTGCAACATGATCCACAATGAGTAACTTACAAATCCCCTATTGATTGTGAGTTAGTTTATTACCCTTATGAAGGCTAAAATCCTTTCCTAAGGTCATGCCCAACTAAGGAAACTTCATAAAAACTCTCTAAACAATGAGCATATATTATAAAGTTCTACAACTAGCACACTCGCTAATTAACGAGCAAGGAATTATTCAATATTATCCACACTCCTCTTTTAAGACCAAAATGATTATTTTCTATTCCTACTAGAAAACTCACTAAGTATTCATTTACTCAATTTTCTTCCTGCATTTCTTAGTTCAAGCACGATAAGAACTCATGCTATGTTCTGGCATAGCCACCCTCATGGATAGTTTGGGTGTATGCACTTAAAATATTGAGTTCTACTATGAGACGTATCAAATATAAAACACATATATTTAATAGGAAGTTTGTAGGTTTTGGGATGAAAATCTCCCTTAATGGGTGCCCCCAGACAAAGCTCACCTAAGAGGAGTCTCTACTTACTTGAAACTCAAAAGGAACTGACCTAGAGCAATCAGTAGGAGCTACTTAGCCAGACCTACCAACGAGTTCAAATTATGTAAGGTGAACAAAAAATTCTTTGCAAGGCTAAAAACTTGCCACAAACCTAAACCATAACCTCAATCACTCGCACCTCATCAAAGCGATCTTAGGCATGCAAGCCAATGAACTTTTTTCTTCAGTAATTGCCCACATAACTCATCCTATACACACTCAGCACTCCTAATTACACCCAAGCACACATATCATTTTTTAGCAAGCTTGGTGACATAACATCACAGCTCTGTAACCCTTGCTCTCCTTCAACAAATGAAAAGGTGACACATGTTGAAAGTTAAACTTTTTATTTTTTCACTATATTAACTATTATGTGGCCCTCATAACCCTATAAAAAGGGATGATGAGGAACTATTTGTTGATCTTCTTTGAATGATAGTGGATGCTGTGCTAGTTGAGACCCAAATCTTATTAAGCATTCTATAGAATTTTCTTCCTTCCTCTCCACTCTTCATTATCATAAGTCTTAGCTCACTTGATTGGCATTGCTAATAAAGTATGGTGTCATTCACAAATAAATTTTGATCAAGCATCATCTCAAGTGTAATGACCATGGGTTAATGCCATTGATGAGAACATTAGCATGAACTGATGATTAAGTTCAACAACAGCCTTTCATGAGCACCATAAGCACTGACTACACTACTCATTGAGATCTACAATAAATGGAGAAAAGGATTATGAAAATAGTCCAAGACACCCTATGTGGCCTCTAAGGGTTAAATCAAGGTGATAATGCCATAAAAGGTTTTTTTGAATCTATTGTTTATCATAGGAAACCAAACAGTTGAGCACTGAATTTGACACCTTTTTTGGAGCCCACTCACACACCATGGATTGATTAAGAGTATAACCTACTAACTAAGCAAGCTAGTAAATCCAAGCCCCACCTCACAAATGCTTTTTCAATTGAAGTCACTGAGGCCATGCCACCTTTAAGGGAAGTTCTAACGTTTGTGTTTTTTTTTTTTTTTTTAAATATAGTTCAAGTGAAAACTTCTAGCCCATTTCCACTTTGTTATTTTTCATTATGAGAATATCTGAACTTAGAAATTCACCTTAAAAATTATATTGGGGGCTCGACCCTATATAAGAAACATGTTCGAGAATCTTAACATTTCCTTAGATCTAAAATAAAAAGAATTTCACATACAAAATAGTTTCCCAGCATTGGAGAAACTTACTATGGTGAGTAAAATAATCTATAATGACCCGATGCATGTGGCATACTCACCTTAAACCTTGAGCAAGCTTCCATTAAGCAAGGAAACAAAACTAGTTAGCATTAGATACTTGACTTATAATGGTTGAGTGTGACTTCCTAATATGACAACCAACTTAGTTCTCATATAGGTTCAAGTTGAATATCTAATATGACTACTCTTTGTCGGTAAGATGAAGGCCCCTAGCATAAAGACTTGTATGCATGCTAAGGCCCCCAATAAAAGATAAGTCATTACTCAGGTTTGGTCTATTCTTTATTACCTATCGAGTAGCATATGTGAGCCATATTTAATTTTTTATTTACTTATCTATGTGAGTTAGACCAATAAATATAAAAATAAAAAGAAAAAAAAATAGAAGAAGATGAAAAGAGAAAGGAAAAGAAGAAAAAAAGAAGCCATAAAAAGTTCCATCACTAAGAAAAAAAGATCAATATATATACGAACTTAAAGAATAGCTAACTTAATAATATGCATCATAAGTACCCTTAAAATTAAAAATATAGCCATTGAGTTCCTATAACAAACCGTCAAGCCACTATAGGCCAACTCCCAACCTTTGTGAGAAGATCAGCATTGAGTAGTGCCCAAGTCCCCTATAAATGATAATTCTTAGTTTTTACACACCAAAGATGAAGGAGAGTAGTTAAGAGAATTTTCCTATAGGTTGACTCCACCCTTTATAACAATCTTTGTATTGAGTAACATATGATTCCCCTATAGCTGATAAGTCTAGGTGGTTACCTATATGAATGCTAGTAGTGTGGAATAAGGAGCATCCCACCTAAGGAGACTTCTCATAAAACCTATAAGAAATGGGTTTACTCTATAAATAGTCATAGGCAACTCAATCACACATTGACAAGAAAGAAATCATGCAATATCAATTATACTCATATGCTGAGACAAAAATGATTATATGTTATTCCTACCAACTAGCTCATTAGGGTATTGTTTTACTCAATTTACCTACTACATTTCAATTTTTAATCACCATAAGAACTCATGTAGAATTTTGGAAATATACCCCAATGGTGAGTACAAGTTTAATTACTATATAATAATAATTCTAGATTATTCATTTTTAAGCCAATTCTAGGCATGATGAAATTCAAGTTGATCCTAGGCGTAGCACTCTAATGGGTTAGTTCAATTATAAAACCTCTCAAATACCAAGACAAAAAATTAGTCAACCTATTATATGAATTTTAGAAAAAAATCATATTTATATGCAAGATTACATATTTAATTGTAAGCTAATGAGTCCAAATACTTTTTTTATATAATTACTTCATCATCTTACGTGGGAGAGTACCCTTAATGCTACTATTACACTATGATTATATACTAATTAGTGCCCTAAAATGCTACAATTACTATGGCAAGTGAACTTGCATCATGTTTACAAGTGAGTCCTATACTTAGAAATAAATTCTAAAAATAAAACATACACAATAAAAATTAAGTATGAGTGGCATAAAGATACTCATCTTCATGTAAAACAATTTTACAAATAAGATTGTTTGCCATTTCAAAAATCAAAACACTCTACAAACTCTAAAAAATCTTTAATTTTTTTCTTCTACATGTCAAGCTTTACAACTTCACTTGGTGAAGAGCTGCCTTGATCTCTACCCTTAGAGAACATACTAAACTCCATATCTTGATGAATTTTAATTTCATAGCACTGAATTCCTTCTTTAGCTTAATGTTATCATGTAGGATACTCCTCCCATAAACAAAATGTTTCACTCATGCCTAGAATGTTCAACATTTTCTCCATAATAGTAACTAGCACAAAAACATCCTCTAGTGAGATAGTGCCTTAAGGAGTGATAAAATCTTTATAGTAACATCATGATAGCAGGGATAATAGATTCTTCATATAAACCAAATGGACAAGCTCTATTACAGTCTCGACCTACCCCGCTGTAGCATTTACCACTTGCACAATAGCACCAATAGGTTTAGCTGCTCCTAAAGTCCCTCCAATAGCTATGTCCTTATAATTAGGAATGAAAACTTGGTAGAAGGCATACTCATCATATTTAGCATAACTAAAAATAATGGATCATGTTAAATAATTCCATTTACGTATTAGAAGGCCGACCAGTTTTCCAAAGCCTCCATCTTTTCCATACTCGATGGGTGCCTAAAAATATTGTACAAGGAAATGCAAATTATGAGATCCCCATAGTAGAAACCTTATATTTATTGATAATATAATTCTTAAATTCTTATTTACACCCATTTGTGTTTACATATTCCTAGTTAAGGATCTTGAAAGCTCACCCCTCCCTCAATAGAGGAGACCTTCGCCACACTCTCCATTGTCGAGCACTAGGAAGAAACTCACCTCTTCAAATACTCCAAAGGCACATCCTTATCAAGCAAGTTTATAGTGCCACCAATAGTACTTAGTTTCCATAATTTGTGTAGGAGTTATCTCGGATGTCACACAAATTTTGACTCTACTTTTTTTTATTGAATGTGCGATGAGGAGTTTCTAAGTCACCTCTACTAATGGAATACTATTGTGCACTTCTCAAATTCGCAAAAACTAAATTGCGCAAATTAAACTTGCCTTTGATGAAAGGTTAAATTCTTTGAGGTCTTCAAGCATAATAAATATATGTTGGGGGCTTTATATTTTTTAGAACTCATAAGAGTTGCAAGATCTTAGGTCATTAAAATGAAAGAGTAAAATGTTTCTCAATGAAGCCACAAATTTAATGAGAATAGCTTGAAGGATGGGGTTAGATAATTATCAATAATATGTGTAAATGAATTCTCTAAAGCTAGATTAAAAAACAAGGAAATAATCTTCCACATTTACTTTATTATTTACATTTAGTACTTCATACACTCATCCTTTTTTCCACTTTCATATCAACGGGACAAGTAAATAAAGTCGATAAATATATACTCGCATATGCATTCATTTATATTTAGAAGGTATTTGGTTATGAAAGGTTCTTTCTCTCAAGGGGAGCCCATGCTTAAAACTCACTTAACACGTGGCTCTACATACCTAAAACTCATTAGGCAATCTCCTAGAGTGATTACCAAGAACTACTGAATAGGGCGTATCAAAACGTTTGTCTACTACATGAAAAATTGGGGAATCCTTTAGCAAATCTCCACATAACTTTCCCACCACCTCCCTGACCCTCCTTACAGTGACTATAGACACTTGTCTCTCCTAGAGTGACCATCTTCTTGAAACACAACTATAGGAAAGTGCCAACTCTTCAGACCCTTCAACCTACCTTACTAATACCATCATCTCAAACGTCCCTCTCTCTTCATGCAAATTGAGATCAATAATACTAATCACTGTCAAAGTTAGTAAACAAACCACTCCCTTGTCCCTTTTCATCATTACTCACCCACCTAATTGGCCTCATACACATTTGGCATTACAAAGATCGTATGAAGACAAATCATCAGAGCTCTACAGTCCCTGTACTCTTTCACTCTTTCAGCCAATTAAGATGAGGAACATATTTTGGGTAGCATATAATATTGTATTATTATTTTTTATGTCATTGTATTTTTTACTATTCATTAATATTACATTTCCTATAACTTCCAAAAATAAAGTGTGTTGATGAACATTTTGGAAGATTTTTTGTTTCAATCTTTATTGATAATGGATACTACAGAAATTTATGTTATATAGATTTTTTATCATTTTATTAGAAATTTTCTCTATTATATAAACCCTCCATTCTCAGAAGTCCTTGCTGACCAAATTGGCTTCCTAGTAAAGTCGAGTGTCATACAAAAAAGAAAAAAGGATCAAACACATTCTATACATTAAAATTTAATGTTGCATGACTCTTACTTTAAATCAAATAACTGTTTTTAAAATACTTTAGACCCTTTTTACTTCAAACAAAATATTCTTAAAGTTATTCAATTACATATAAACATTTTTAAGTTCTTTATAGCTTACAATGCATTCTTTTGATAATAATCCTGCAATGTTATGTCTAATACTTTGATTAATTAAATTTAATTTCTTCTTTCATCACTACAAATTTCCCATCAACATCTAACCCTTGATATATATTGATAAATCTGGACGTTCCATTTAATTTAACATATTTTAATCTTTTTTCTTTTTTTAATTTTTGTTTGAATTTATCTTGCGAAGATCACCTGCTACATTTGTCTCTTCATGATTTAATTAATACTAATGAACTTAATTATTAATGTTATGATCACCGATGGTATGATCACTATTTTTTATTTCAAAACATTTTGATATTTTGATAAAAATTTCAAGAATTATCTTAAAACATTGATTTTTTGATAAAAATTACATGAATTAACTTTGATGTCAGCTGAATAGCATTCCTAACAAATTTATAGTTCAGATGGCATGATTTGATAAGACAAATCATGGCATTTGAGAGACCATGACCTCCAAATTTTATACAATTATAACCAAAACAAGCATTTCAATGAAAGGAATCCAAATACAAAATAACTTAATTTATCATTAATTAAATTAGTGAGATATTCAATAAAAAATAATAATAAGGTTAGTAAGCATGCCATGCATAGAATAGGCTCTATTTCAACCAATTTTATAATTTTGAGTAAAAAAAATCAGCTACTTGAAGGATTCCAATTCTTCGATCACAAGAAATTATGCCCTTCATTTTGTGGTTGACTAATCCCTAATTCACTTTCTTTAAAAGTTTTATTGTATTTCATTGTAACAAGAACACACTTTTTGTCGTCTACCTCCTAAGACATAACATATGTTGCTTGTCATCGTCTAACACTAACATCCATTATTGTTCGCTTGCCAACATCTCTCATGAACCAATACTACAATCCAATGTAACTTGTTTATTATTGTCTACCATCAATCAATACTGACATCCTCCATCATCAATCCAAAGTTTCTCACCATCGACCTACACTAGCATTTACCATCTACCATTGTCATCATCTATTATTGTTGTACTCTATAATTACACAAAAGTAATTTCACTCATAGTTTCAAAATAAAATTAATACTTGCTATTATTATGATTGACATTAATTTTTAGTAATAAATTTTAAAATAATATCACTATAACTTAAATGGTATAAAAATAGCTTGAATGCAAATAGTTTGATAAATATTGTATTATTATATATTGCATACACCCTCAACATATATTGAGATGATATATGAGAATTGGAATATATTTCTTGTAACATTATTTTCTCTTTTAGAAATGGTGAGGGAATTGGCCTAATATAATTGAAAGAAAATATTAGTTACAATAAAAAGGTAAAGATGAGAATGCATACAAAAATTTGCTGATCTTCATAAAAAAAATGAAGCTATTTTTATAAACAAAAATTATCCCACCAAAGGGGTAAGAGATAGGCTAAAGAATATCATAATTAAAGTTTTGACCAACAAAAAAAAAATATTTATTTGGTTTGATGAAGTGTCATGGGAGAAATCCAAAGGTTGCATTCAAAAAATATTTATTTGGTTTCTTGTTTCATTATTGCACAGTGATGACAATAAATGAAATAGAATAATGCCAACAATATCCATAACAAAGTAGCTTGAAATATTTCAAACTAAATTCACATACCTAATCAAACAAACTACATAATATTCATCACAAGCATGAACATGAACTTATCTAAATATGACAAAAAGGAGCGGTACTAGAAAAGTTAGTCGTAGGAGCAAGAGGAAAATACCAAACACCCGATATTTATCAATAAAAAAGGAGCAACCACAATATCAAGAATTCCTTGGAACAACACAGAAAGGGCAACATATGAATAATCAAACATTATAAAGTTCAACGGAGAGAAGTTCTAACAAAAGGATTCTTAAAGCAAGACTTTTTAGAAAGGTTCCCCAGTAATAATAGAACTCCGTTGCAAATAAAAAATGCCATTTTGGAACCAACTAGGGGGATGCAACATTTATGAAATTTTTGTAGAAAATCATCTCTAAATGTGTAAGGTAGTCTCATCCATTCCTTCAAAATGACATTAATACCATATGGCCAAGTGTGTTTAATTTTTTATTATTGTAGTTTGTAAAAGACCAAGATTTTTAATTTAACAGTTATGTCACTCAGGCATACAAAACTTTTGTTAAATGGTATATTCTTTCTCTCCCTCCAAATGTAATAAATCATAATAGAGATAATAAGAAGATAAAGTCTCATACACAATTTGGAATATAATTTAGAATAAAGGGAGAGAACAAGAAAAGTTTTGTGTTACATTCATAATTGGTTTCAATATGAACAAAGATTTTCCTATTAGCTACAAAGAATGGCCAAACATTTATCAGATGACTATGACATTTAATTGAGTTCACACAATGGAAATAAATGTTTTGAAGACTCAACCCTGGGCCTCTAGGTTATCAATATTTTAAAGCCCCACATTGCATACCATCTAGCAAAAGATAGAATAATTTTTAGAGTGACCGTTTAACCATATATATTTATACTATTTTAAATCTAGGATACTTATAAACATGCTTGTGCTAACCATAACAATCTTAAAACATTTTTCCTCATTCCATGTGGTAGTAACCGGCCATCTCAAGATAAGGTTTTAGTAACAGAAAGACAATACAAAATTTTTTATCCAAAATAGTTGATAGATCTTAGAGAGCATTTGAGATGATAGAATTAAGGGGATCATTTAATGGGTGATTGAAGATAGAAATCAGTCAATTGCCCAAAAATTAAATAAAGAGTTTCCTTTATACTAGTGGTGAAAGTAAGAAAAAGAAAGCTTAGAATAATCACCAATTAAGTACTTGAAGTGACTTGTGAATATGTAATCCACTTTTTTAAGCTCTTTCCATATTCAAGAAATTTTTAGGTGTTAGGAGCGTAAAAAAATCAACAGATTTTGGTACACCAATTGACCATCATTACAAAAACTTATTGAATATTTTTTACCATTTACTTCCAATCCCATGGAAAGAGATTGGGAAGTAGGAGTATCTTTTAAAGATTTAGCCGAATCAACGGTCATCTACATAGATAAGGTAAAAGATGGGGTTTTAACTATTCATAAAGAGGAATATCTATTTTTATTGACTTCATTCTCACGTAACAAGGAGAAAACAAAATTGCAATAGTGAAGAAAATGGACATGCTTGCCTCAAACCATTTAAAGGGATGATATATCTCTTTATTTATCCTTTGAGAATGATGAAAAAATATATGTCATTAATGCAAGAACTAAACCAATCAATGAATATTTGAGGAATTCCCTTTTAAGCTCTTATAGGAAAGATAGGATTATTATCAACTAAATCAAAAGCATTTGTCAAATTATGCTTGGAAGAAAAGCATTTATTATTGGAAAATAAGTTGAATATGCATGTTTCTAAGTTTGTGAGATAATAAAATGTTCTTGTTGATGTCCCTATTCTTAATTAAGGAAAATTGAGCTTTACGAATGATGTGAGGGAGAATGTTTTTAAGTATGGTAGCTATGGATTTAATAATAACTTTATAAAGGTGTTCTAAAGAGAAATGGGTCTATAATTTACCAAAGAATTTGGATGTTTAACCTTAGGAATCAAGTTTATGAGGCTTTGCTTGACCATATGATAGAGCTCGGTAGCCCCTACTCTTCTTTATCAAATTAGGATGCGACATGTGTTTAAGGTATCAAGTATAACATTGTTGGCTATCCTATGAAGTGATTTTTTTTTTTTTCCTTACCTTTCGTTGTATTTCCTTTCCTTTAGTCCTCATAACCTTATAAATTAGGGGTGATGAATAGTGGGGGATCTTATAGGAACCTTTTTGAGTGATAGTGGATACTCTATCAATTTGTGATCTATAACTTTTTTAGCATTCACTACCAAATTGTTAGTGTTTTTACAGCAGTTTATAATAGTGGTTTTAAAATAGTCGTGATAGATAGACAACTGCTAAATTCACATTCAGAAAAATTAAAGTTACCCCAATATTATGTATCAGTAGTTTGCAAACCACCAGCTAAGTAGGGGCGGTGCACAATCTGTTGGTCCTCCTTTCGTGCCCTAGCCGACTCATACAACAGCTTCATCTTTCTATATCTCATGATGATCAGCCAAGCTGAATTAGCCAACCCTGATGCCAAAGCCACCATCTCCATGCTGAATCCTACCAACCCGATGTTGAATCCACCCATCCTGATATTGAATCCCACCATCCTGATGCCGGTGGAGAGGGGGAGGAAAGAAAGATGGAAAGCCTACGCCGCCAGTGGAGGTTGTTGAAATTTCTCGCAAGTAAATTTTTGTGCTTCTTTATGGCTTCATTAGCGAATGCAAATAGAGCAGATTTGTTGCAGTTCTAAATTGCTACAAATAAATTAATAGGTCTTCAAACCACTATAGTAGGTCCTAAAAAGTGCTACGAAAGTCTAATTTATTAGTAGTGATTTTATAACATTTTCCTCTTCTCTAAATTGTCCATCCTCACATGTCATAATTCATAAGGTCCGCTAGCTAATAAAATTGGGTGTCATCCATGAATAAATTTGGATATAAAATTTTTTAAATATATTAAATTTTATGTTGTATTTCATTTACTTTATGTCAAATAAGGGTATTTTTATAATACCCATATTTGAAATACTTAACACCCCCTTTTATTTCAAACCAAACAACTCCTAATGGTAATATGTCACATATATATTTATTTTAGTTTTTTTATATCTTGAAATGCATTCTTTTGATAATAATAATGATTTTCTATCAATCTAATTATTGAAATTTAATTTCTTATTTTGTGACTATAAAAATCCCATCTATATCTAACCTTCAATATTAATTCATAAATCTTGTAGACATTTTAAATGGAATAGGATTTAATGTTTTTTTTTCTTTAAATTGTGTTTGAATCAATCTTACAAAGAGAACTTGTTACCAAGGTTTTGAAAATCGGATCGGACAATGAACGAGAAGAAAGAGAGGTTCACGGTTCGATCGGTTCGACCGGTCGAACCGGGGTCAAACCGGATGATGTAATAAATAATAATATTATTATAAAATACTACAGGAAAAATGCCAAACACCGACGGTTTTTTACGGTGGTTACTATGGCAAAATCGGCGGTTTCTCAGCCGCCGGTAAAATTGGCGTAGGAAACACTTATGGGCGGCTTATTACCGGCAGTTTTATTAGGCGGCGGCTTTCCGGCGACCTATACCACCGGTGACTACCGGATTTGCAACCGGCGGTGTTTCCGCCGTTAAGCTGCCGGTTATATTACCGACGGCTTACTGGCGGTCACCTCACCGATGGTATGCCGGCGGTTAAAGAGGTCGTCGTGCATTCGCTAAATCGCTGGCTAGCGTCGGTACACCACCGGTTATTTTACCGAGGGTCACACAACGGTCTTGGCCGACGCTATTACAGGCGCTATACACCGCCGGGCTTTCACCGGATAACCCCCGGTGGCCGTCGGTATCCGCCGGTATATTACCGACAGTTTAAGGAAATTACCGACGGCTTATCTTTAGCTGTCCGATATCGTAGTTTAAGACGGCCAAACCGCCGGTTGGCCGTCGAAAACCTGTAGCACCTGAACAAAAAATTGACAGCATTCCCTCTATTTGAGGGAGGTTCACCCTAAATTCTAAACCTGCAGAAATAGTAATACATAATAAGATATTTTGGGCAACACGCCGCTATGTTCATCACAATTATAAACATAACCACAAATTAAATAAACAAGTTTACAATCAAACATTAAGAAGTTATAAACAAGTTCATCAAACATAAAACAAGTTCATCAAAATCAAAATTTAATAATGTAACAATCACAAGTTCTAAATACAATCATCAAACATAAAAAAGATCTAATCCTCAGTTGTATCCTCACTGTCTGGAGATGGCTGCTCCTCTTGCTCCTTCTTCCTTTGATTTTCAACTCTATATGATTATAGCTCTGCTTGCATTCCATTTTAAACTTTTTTCATTTCTTCAATCTCTCTAGATTGAACCCTTCTCATCTCTTCAATCTCCCTAATCAGCGCTGCAACCCTCTCGCTTACAGATTCCTCAGCTCCACTTGGATCATAAAATACAGAGGTGGATGAACTGCCCTCAATAGCATAAGCCTATGAACCCATGCCAAATACCCTCCCCCTCCGTCTTCCACCAACAACATCTGACCATGTATGATACTCAGAAATATGGGCCGATCCAGAAGATGATCCCTCGCCAGTGGACTGTCGACTTTCTCTAGCTCGTACAAAATCATCCTGCGAGTTACAATTAGTTTTATTAAAATAAATTTTTATTCCAAAACTCTAAAAAATTTTACTCACATGAGCCTTCTTAGCATTCTCATCAACCCACTGATGGTCAGCTTGATGTTGATGAGTTCTTGTATGCAACTCCAATGGTGTTGGCTCCCGACCAAGGTGCTCTTTCTAAAAATTTGATGCTTACTTATAATAACATAAATATATGTAATAAACTAATTCAAAACACTTAGCAGTCGCCGCTTATGTTCCGTATGAGGTACAGATCCACTAGTATGAAGAGAGCTTCCTAAACCACCACAGTTAGAGGCTCTGTTCTATTTATTCTGCTCTCTCATTTTTATAAACTCAGGGGTCGCCCAAGCACTTCTCAAATCAGCCCAAACGCTCTCTCCAATCCAATTAGGATGCTGCCCGGACTTTTTAATGTCCGTGAACATGTCCCTGAGACGGGTCACTCCTCTCCTCTTAAAATTTATTCTTATCCTCGTGCTGTACTCAGGCAACAACCTAAATTCTTTATGTAAAAATTTAGGCAATACCAAAAAGATTAGTACAAATTAAATCACATTTTTGAAATCATACCAAAAAACATACCTAAAATTCTCCAAACCATATATCTCTAACCGGCTTTGGGATCTTCTTCCAGGATAAGTAAGGAGCATCATATTTATTCTTTATAATATCCCGGATCATATGTATAGGTGGCCTTGAAGGATTGAAGCTGCAGGTTACTTTTTTGGTCAATAACATAAAATATATCATAATACAAATAACTTAATTAATAACATAAACTGACTTACTTATCAACTTCAGGCTCAATGTATTGACGCTTATCTGTTGCAGCTGCATGATCGCTAGCGCCAACCTATGGTAGTCTAGATGGTCCACCCTGTTCATGCTGCATCGGATAGGGGTAGTAATATGGGTAAGGGTAAGGAGGGTAGGGACCAGTGGAAGGACCAGCTGCCTGTGATGATGGTGGGGGTAATATGGATAGAATGGAGAAGCATGTGTCTGATCTGGAGAGGGGAAGTGAGGACTCATCAAGGAAGGAGGGAAGTGGCCAGGGAAGTATGGAGGTACAAAAGGAGGTGGACCTAAATGTCCCTGACTCTGCTCACTCGGGGACTACTGCTGGCCCCTAGATGGTGGTGTTGGTGTAGGTACATCAGCAGGTGGAACTAAAGGTCCCTCACCTTCATCAGGCTGTGTGGCTCTACTAACAGTAAACTTCTTCCGCCGAAACTTTGAGGCAAACGATTTATGAGGAGGATCATCTCCTGAAGCCATCTGCATTAAAAGAAATAATTAGTAAGGCTTTGTAATATATAAAAAGTACAAATAAAAGAAGCAATTAATAAAAAAGTACAATTCTATAATTCTAAATATAATGGAATACAAATACAAGAAGTAATTAAAAAAGTATTTAATGAATTACAAAAATAAAGTATACAGCTATACAAGTTGAAAATTAATATTTTCAATTCTTAGATTTCAAAAGTACTTTTTAAAATATTACAAAAAAGTAAAATTCTACAATACTAAATTACAACAACTACTCAGAATCATCAAAACTATTTTTGTTGCTCTCAAGGGTATCTTCACTTTCATCTTTATTCTCATCTTCGCCTGAGCTAGTTGAGCTATTCACATCTTTTAACTCCATTTCAATACTAGAGGTTGTAGTTGGCATCTCCTCAATTTCAATAAGCCTATAACTTCACATATCATTCTCTTGATGTGCAGTTGCTACAATGTATTATTGATCAATTATTCCTCGTGCTTTTGTTTTTATGATAGCAAGCCAATCTTGTTTGTCTCTATAACCACTAGGATATTTGCTAAAATAAACTTGAATAGCTTGACTTGCTAACACAAATGGATCAAACTTCCTGTATCTTCTACTATGTTTTACATATACTAAACCATACACATGATGAATCCTTGTGCCTCTATTCTGTACTAGATCATACCATTGACAGTTAAACAAGCATACAAAGTTCTCATCTTCGCCTGGGTACTCCAGGTCAAGAACCTCATTCAAAATACCGTAATAATCACACTCATCTTTTTCATGAGTGTTCTCTCTAACACATACTCCACAATTTTCAGTCTTTCATCCTTCACTCCACGACTTGGTATGAAATATGAACCCATTCACTATATATATTGGCCAAGTTCTTACTTTTTGCATTGGACCCCATGCTAGTGCTTGTAAACTTTTATCAAAACATTTGTTATCAGGGTTTTGTACCTAGAAATATTTTCAAATATTAGTATTTTTTATAATAAATAAGATCTAAATTTTTAGAATTGATGTGCTCACATATGATCTGAACCAAGTTGGAAATTCTTTTGCAACTACTAGCTCAATATCCAACGAATCTGTAAAAGGCAAATTGCTTACGAAATACCTGGTGACAAATAATACTTTAATATTTTAAATTAATAAACATTACTCATTATTAATATTATGCAAGAATTTACTCTAAGATTGGCTCAACTTCTTCACAGTTCAGTAGCATATACAAATTCACAGTATTTATTTCTAAATCGTTAAGAAATCTTTCAAAACATTTGCCACTGGGCTTTCCTGGCCTTCTAAATACTAATAGTACAACATGTGATTGTTCTTCTATATCGAAGTCCATGTTAAGACCAATCTTTGTTCTTGTACTTCTTACATGGGGCTCGAAGTAGTAGGAACAAAAGTGAGTTGTTTTTTGAGACAAGTAGGCTTCACATATTGATCCTTCTAGTCGTGCTTTATTCTTAACACATTTCTATAACTTGTTCAAATATCTATTAAACAATTACAATCAACAAGTTAATAAAATTATGTTATCTCAACTTATTCAAAAATATTTGAGACTTACTATAAATCTAAACCCATTTACCTTTCGAAAGGATACATCAAACGATATTGTACAGGTCCACCAACTCTAGCTTCATAAGGTAGATGGACTAGAAGATGTTCCATAGAATCAAAAAAACCAGGGGGAAATATCTTTTCTAACTTGCAGAGGATGATTGGTATGTTTTCCTCGTACCTCCGTAAAGCATCTTCGCTTAGTTTAGATGAACATAGGTCTTTGAAGAAAATGCTAAGCTCAATCAACGGATTTGATATGTACTCGGGTAACATACATACTATGCTTGGAAGAAGAACCTCCATAATTATGTGAAAATCATGACTTTTGAATCCAAATAACCTTGCAGATTTCATGTCAACTCATCGACTTATATTTGCTCTCTCCCTCTCTATTTTTCCTATCTCTCCCTTTTCGCTCTCTCTCTTTTCTCCCTCTCTCACTCTCCCTTTCTCTTGCTCTCTCTAACACTTGCTTGCTCTCTTTCTCTCTCTCTATATCTCTCTCCCTCTTTCTAGCTCTCGCTCTTGCTCTCTCTCTCTATCTCTCTTACTCTCTCTCTCTCTTTTCTCTCTCCCTCACTCTCTCTCTCTCTCTCTCTTCTCTCTCTCAATCTCTCTCTTGCTATCTTGTTCTAATCCAAAGTCACAATCAACCCATTAGATCTATCATTACTAAATTAATGTCTACTGAGAATAAATAATCACATAATAACAAACTCACCCAAAATTTACAATTAATAAATGGAAATTTAGATCTCCATAAACGATTACAAACCTAAATCATAAAATAAATTACAAACTCTTACAAACCTAAATCATGAAAATTTAAATCTAACCCAAAGACACAATCAATCATAAAAGAAATTACAAACTCTTGTAAATGTGTAGTGAGAACAAATAATCACAAAAAACATTAAAGAATACCTTCAAATCCCAGTTTTTCTTCAACTCACACAAAAAATAAGGTAGCCGGTGTGAGATCGACGGCGGCAAGATAATAGACCTTGATCGCACGATAGACGGGTGGTCTGGGGTCGACGGTCGGATTGAGTTCGTCGGCGGTCGGAGAGCGGTCCTCGGCGGCACGACAGTAGGCACGATCGAGCGAGATAGGTAAAGGCGACGCCAGAGCTCATCCAAAGAGAGAGAAGGAAAGATTAGAAATGAAATGCGAGGCTCGGACCCGTTCATTTTAGGGCATTTACTGGCGGTCTTCAGGCGGTCGTGACCGCCGGTAATTTCATCACTTATCAACGATGGTCTCCACCGCCGGTAAGATTGAAATCCGGCGGTTTAACCGGCGGTTACAAGACCGTCGCTAATACCGGCGGTCTAACGTTACTAAAAACCCGGGAAGGCCGCCGGTATTAGCCGGCGACCACACCGCCGGATTAACCACCGGTAATACCGGCAGTCCTTTAACCGCTGGTAATGACCACCGGTAAGCGGCGTTTTTCCTAAAGTGAAAAATTAATGAAATTAACAAAATAATTAAATTTAATAGCCATATAATTTCATATAAATTATTGTTAATTTATATTACATATTTAGATTTAATTTATAAACATAAATTATTTAAACTGGCGGGTTTGATGCCAGGCCGATTCTCAGGTTGAACCGAACCGGCTTTCAGACCGGTTCACAGTTGAATCGGTCGGACCGGCCGGTCCGGTCCGGTTTTTAAAGCATTGCTTGTTACATTTGTCTCATTCAGGATTTAATTAATACTCATGGACTTAAAAATTGATGACATGATCACTGTTATTAGTATATCCCAACAAAATTATGCTCAACAAATACTGATTCTAACATAAGTTTTATATTTCAATGCATTTAGAAATTTTGAGAAAAACTTTCAAGAATTATTTAAAAACGCTTAAACATTCTAATAAATTCATGAACTAATTTTCATCTCATCTCAATATCATTTCTAACAAATAGTTTGGTACAACATATTAGGTCATTTGAGAGACCAAGCCCTCCAAATTTTATATGATTATAATAGAAACAAGAATTTCATGGAAAGAAATCCAAATTAAAAATCACTCAATTTCTCATTCATTAAAGTTGTGAGATATTCAATAATAATAATAATAATACGATTAAAATGATCAGTTTAGCCCATCCCCCCTCTTAATATATAAATAAGCTCTATTCCAACACATTTGGAAATATTGAGGACAAAAAATTCTATTACTTATAGGAATCCAAACTTCTCTTACTTTCCAAGTTTTCTTGTATTCCTTTGAAGCATGAAGACTTTTTTTCCTTTACATGCTATGACATAACATATGTCATATGTCATTGACATACACCGACATCTATTATTGTTTTTTTTTTTTAAGGAAATTTTTGGGCATAGCCCATCTTATTAAAATAAAATGAAATTACAATGTTAGACTAAAAAGAAAATAACAAGAAAACTGAAGAAAGAAACCAAAAAAACAACCATCATTCTATACCAAGTATAGTGAGGAAATTAAAAACCAAAAGATAAAAAACAAACATATAACCAAAATTGAAAACTGGGCTCGAACAAAATTCTAACTCCTCGAGCAAGCAGAAGAAAATAAGCCACGAACTAAGTTCCTAGCATTTGCTCAATCTAAATTCAGAATAAAAAATAACATAAGCAGGACCAATTCCAATAGTAATCCAGAGAAGAGATGAAAGACCCCTCCTCAATAACATCCAAAGCCAAGCCATTGAAGATTGGTTCCAATCAGAATTTGAAGAGTGGTAGGAGAAATCTTGCCCAGCAGTATCAACCCTCAGTGTCTCCGAAAGCTCCAGGTCGGTGGACCCTTAAGTTTTCGTTCAGGTCTCATACTAACAGAGCATCAGTCCAACCTCATATTCCAATAGCTCCATGTAATTGTTTCCATCTGATCTTGTCCAAGTCTCTCTCCAAAAAAATAGCACCCAGATAGTAGTCCCACCATGAAAGAAAGGAAAAAAAATAGATTCAGTAAAGGATATTTGGAAATTTTCTATGAAGATCCTCATAATTTTTCTAGTTAGAAACTTTTAACTTAATAATTTTTCTAACATATTAGTTAAGAATCCAGGGAGATATCCACTTCCCATAATACCGTCTATTATTCCTTTCAATCCAAAGAAAGTAAACCAAGGAGGAGATGACAAAATAAATGAAAATTTTCTCTTTGATAGAAAATTCTAGAATTTGATCATAATGCTCCAGCAATTGAATTATAGTTGGCCTCATATAGAACTTGTTCATATGAGGAAGAAAATAAGATATTACAGTAAATGAGTGATCACACTCAAAGAATAAGTGCTTATGATTCTCATTATTATTCTTGAAAAAGCAGAAAGAAGAATTAATATCCAAATTTCTCCTTAATAAAAAATCAGCCATTTTTAAATTTTCCATCAAAGCCATCCAAGTATAGACTGAAAACCTGAGAGCATGCTTTTTAAACCAAATATACTTATGCCAAGAAACATCAGATAAATTTCCATAATAACTTGCCATATATAAATGATGCGTCAGATTTGGTAAGCCATCCCAAAGCAATGCTGATTGCTTACCAATATGAATGTTAATGATTTCATCCACCACAATTCTAGGAGTATCTATATTAATCCTCCTATTATGGTAAATAAAATTTATGACCGGAACATAAGAATCAATAGGAGGATTAATGATATTGGCAATAGCTTTGCCATTACACTAGGGATCCCAGTAAAAAGAAAAGTTGTTGTTAGCAGTAATATTTAAAGAAGTTTAGAGCTTAATGATACTAGCAACCTCTCATATCAATTTACACATTTTAGAAGCATCCACCAGAGAAGGTTTCCAAGGGGAAGAAAATTTCCCTTTAAACCATAAAGCTAAACCACTATCATGGGTCATAATTCTCCAAATGAGAGAGCAAGTGAAACTATAATAAAGGGCTTTAACAGAAGGCAGACCAAGACTACCAACAATTTTATGAGTTTAAACAGTAGACCAAGAAATAGTTTGCTGCTTCTTCTCTTTAGTGTTACCATGAAATAAAAATCTTGAGCACATCCTCTCAATAATTTTGTAAGAATTTTTGCGTATAATAACCCCCCTAATCCAATAAGCTAAAGTGTTGGTGATAGAGAATTTGAGAAATTGAATTCTTCCCGCAAGAGATAAAAATTTCACTTTCCATCCATCCAAAAGGCCATAAATTTTATTTATAAGGGGTTGAAAGTGTGAACCATTTAACTTATTCAGAAAGATAGGCAAACCATGGTAATTGAGGAAATGAGCAGAGTTATTGATCCCCAAAATGTTACAAATAACCTCTAGCTAAAAAGAGCGAGCTGAGAAGATAATAGAACTTTTTTGCGGATTAATACGAAGAGCAGAAGCATTACCAAAATCATCAAGAATTAACTTGAGATTATTAGCATTTTTAGTAGAGTTCTCCCCAAAAATAAGAACATCATTCACATAAAGTAAGTGATTATATTCATGCCTATTATAAAGAATGCCTTTAATGTGATGATGTTATTATCATGCAGCATACTAGATAGAGCATCCATCACAATACTAAAGAGAAGAGGAGAAAGTGAGCAGCCTTCTCTAAGGAGCCATTTAAAAAAATAGAAAATTGAATATTGTTAATGCAAACTTTAATCCAACTTAAAAACTTCTCAGGAAACCCCTTTGTCCTAATGTGATTAATAAAAAAATCCCTAGAAACTAAGTCAAATGCTTTAAGAATATCAAGTTTAACATAAAAAGCTTTTCTAGATTTATTGAAATCTTTCAAGATTTCATTAGCAAGGATAATGTTGTCCGAAGAGGACCTTCTCTTTATGAATACAGCTTGGCTCTCATGAATAATGAGAGGAAGAACATGTTTCAATCAGTTGGCAAGAAGCTTGGCCACAATTTTATAAAAGATATTACACAGAGAGATCAGTCTCTTGTAAGAGATAGAATTAGCATGAGAGTTTTTAGGGATAAGGGTAATAGCAGTAGATTTAACCCATTTGGGAAAATGACCAAATTTCATAAAATTCTTAACAGCATTGCAGACTTTGATCCCAACCACTTCCCAATTATCTTTATAAAATTTAGCAGTAAAGCCATCAGACCCAAGAGAGGAGCCTGTGGGAAAAGAGAAGACCAC
This sequence comes from Dendrobium catenatum, assembly GCF_001605985.2. Classification (NCBI taxonomy): domain Eukaryota; kingdom Viridiplantae; phylum Streptophyta; class Magnoliopsida; order Asparagales; family Orchidaceae; genus Dendrobium; species Dendrobium catenatum. Next base: position 8,228,531 of record NW_021318693.1, read on the forward strand.
CCCTTTGATATATTTATTGGTAAAAGAACCAATCACGAAGTTAGCAGCCACTTGAGTAAGAGTGGCACCAATAGGAAAATCCGAAGAGTTAACATGCGGGGGAACATGAGTATTAAACAAATTACTGAAATGGTTTATCAAAGCTTGGGCAATATCTTTATGATAAGTAAGAATACCATCATAAGTATTTAAAACCTTAAGAGTATTAATAATATTCCTACTTCTGATCTTAGAATATAAAAACCCAGATCTTCTTCATCAGTAGAAAAACACCTTACTTTAGCTCTTTGAATCAACTAAGAAGACCAAGAAATTCGATAATTGGATAGCTGGTCATTAATAGCTTTTAAGTTGGAGCTGAGAGAACCATCCAAAGGGTGTTTCTCGATTTCATGAGGATAAAATAATTGCTTCTCTTTAAGAGCATCGAAGGCCTTGGATATGAAGTTAGTAGAATTCCAGTTTTCTTTTTGAGAAGCCTTTTTAAAGTTTGCAAGTTGGAGTATAGAGAAGCAATAGGACTAGAGAAGGGGCAGCTATGAAAAGCATCCAACAGAACCTCTTTAAAACCATCATGTCTAGACTAGTAACTTTTAAACATAAACCTGGAAGGTTTATAATGAAAAATGTCAAAATTAATCAAGATCGGAGAGTGATCAGAGCATTGAGGAGGGTCAACTTTATAATAAGATTTAGGAAAATTATCCAACCACTCAGTATTAATTAAAGCCATTTTGAGCTTATAGTGAATGAGATTATCTTTTTTATGGTTAAACCAAGTATAGTACAAGCCAATCGAAGTTTGATCAGTAAGCTCACAATTAAAAATACTATTATTAAAATCCCCATCCCACTAGGAAGCAGAGGAGATCCACCCATCTTCTCTTGCTCATATCTACAGTAGTTAAAATCCCTAATAAGAATCCAAGGTTGGGAAATATTCTTAGACATTTCTCAAATGTGTTCCCAAAGATACTTCCTATCCTTAGGGGTGTTAGTAGCATAAATCACATATATAAAAAAGAAAGTAGAAAAATCTAAGGAGATCCTACTATGAATAAACTGAGGGGTAGTAATAATTGGGACAAATAAAATGCAAGAAGAATCTCATTTAACCCAAATTCTGCCAAGAGAGGAGACGTCAAAATTATGACAGTAACCTTCAATCTCAAAAAGTTTGCGAGAATTAACAAACCAAGGATCATCAAGCGTCAGCTTTTGAATTTTTTCTTCAATAACACAAAACATTTTCAGCTTATGAATGTTAATAAGATTTTTGCAGGCAAGGATTTTATTCGGCCTGTTCAAACCTCTTACATTCCAACAGGCAATAGGATGGGGGATCATTTCAATTTTGAGGAAGAGGGTTTTGCCTTTTTGGCAGTTTTAGCTTTATTGGAATTTTTAGAAGGGGAAGGGGGTTATTTAATAACAATAGGAGATTGCTGAATAGGAGAGGGGTTCTTACCTAGAGGTAGGTTAGCAGGGGATGTACCGATAATCTGTGAGGAAACATCTTCCGTGCCAGACTCTTGATGAGGTTAAAATCTTCTCCGTCAATATCAAAAGGAATTTCCTCTTGCAATTTAGAGTCTTTAGAGATCTAAACACAAATCCTAGCAAAATTAAGCCACATTCTATTAGCAGATAGGGAATCAACCGTAATAGGTTTTCCTATATAACTTGTTATGTTAGATAAACCCGACGGGGTCCAAAGGGCAAGCGTCACATCCAAAATCTTAACCCAAATCAGAATGGAAGCAGTTTCATCCCTCTTAGGTTTGAATTTGGGAGACCACTATTGAAGAATAAATGGTTTTCCAAAGAGAAACCAGAGACCTCCAAAACAAACCATTTTATAATCATCATTATTATTAAATTTTAATAATAAAAAACCATCATATAATGAGAGGAGCGTGAGAGAACACTTCAAATTCCACAATTTTTTTATACCAGAAAGAAGCCTTTCATAATAAGGTCTTTGACCGATAGAGTATCTGATAAGAGACAAGTTCCATAGAGAAATACCTTCTGAGAGATCATCAACTTTGAAGGAAAGTTTAGGACCTAGAGGAATAAAAGTCATAGGAAAAACATTAGCATGAGATACCGGAACCTATGTGAAGTTATTCACCTAAGGAGCCAAAGCAGCCGATGAAGATGGATCCTGACATGAGCCAGTGGGAAGAGGTGGAAAATCGGTAGATTCTTCAGCCATCTTCAACAAGGAGGAGGGGCAAAAGCCACCCGAGCAAAAACCCTATGGGTCGCGAGAAGATGTTTCATAGAGAGACAAAACCCTAATGTGATGGTCGTTGAAGTTCACCACATCATGTTTGCTTGCCAGCATATATCATCAATAAATTCTAACATCCAATTTCCTTATTTTTTTTATCACCCACCCTCAATCTATGTTGACAACCTCCATCATTCATTAATAATTTCCCACTAGTAACCTATACAAGCATCCTTCGTCTTCCATTCGCATCACCCATTATTGTTGTCCACCATAATCACACAAATAATATAAAAGTAATATGAAAAAAATTATTGTTGGTCAACTTAAAAGAATCATATCTTAATATTATTATAAATCATTTTAATAAAAAAATTTAATTAACTTAAAGGGTAAATAGTTCAAGCAATATTATATTATTATATTATTATAGTTTGCATATACTCCCAAGTCATATGGAGATTATTTTTGAGAATTGAAATATATTTATTACAAATTTTTTTGAAATAATGTGGTAAATTGACCAATTTAATTGAAAGAAAAATCAATTACAATGTGTAAAAAAAGGATGAAAATGCCTAGAAAAAATGGCCAAACTTCATCAAAATAAAAATGAAAAATGGCCAAACTTCATCAAAATAAAAATGATGCCATTTTTAAAAATATAAAAATTCCTACCAAAAGTTTAGGGATAGGCTCATCCATTGAAAACAAAAATGCAATAATGCAAGTGTTATCCAACAACAAAAAAATATTTATATGTTTTGATGAAGTTTCATCAGAAAAATGCAAAAGCTATTAGGTTACAAAAGAATTACATATATAGAGATAGTTATTTGATGCTTCATTGACCATTGCTTGATGATAAAAAAAATGAAAGCATAATTCCCATAATATTCATAATATAGTAATTCAAAAATATTCTAACTAAAATCACAGACATAATCTACTAAACAAAACAATAGTCAATGCAAGCATGAGAATGAAAGTTCATCTCAATATGGCAAAAAGGATAGGTGCTAGAAAAATAGGTCGCATGAGAAGAGCAAAAACCAAACACCCAATGTTCATTGGAAGGAGTAGCCATAGAATATTAGGAACTCCTAGAAATAATGCATAAAGGTCTATAGTTGAACAATTCAACACTTTTAGGTTTAATTCAGAGAAGAGCTAAAAATATGTTACCAAAATGCCATCTAATAGAGAAAGGTTTCCCGAGATCAATACAACACCTTGGAAATTTAACATTCCAATTTGGCACTAAAGGTGGATAGGGGTGTAGAATTTATTGAATTTTAATAAAGAAGAAACTCTGTATAAGCAAGATAATGTTATCCATTACTTCAAAATAAATTTATTATCATTAGCCAAAGTTTGTTAAAGTTCTTACTTTAATAGGTATACTGCTCAAGCAATAAAAACTTCCACTAAATAATCTATTATTTCTCTCCCTAGAAATATAGAAGACTGCATTTGAGATAAAAAGAAGATAAAGTCTCCTTGTCTATTTAGAATTGATTTTAGAAAAATAGGAGCAAACTGAAAAAAGGACGGGTTACAATGGTAATCAGTTTCCATTTGAAAGAAGGTTTTTTATCAACCACTTAATGAACTGCTAGACAAATATCAACTATCCAATACATTCAATTAAGTTCTTGCGAAGGAAATAATTTTTTTGAAAACTAAACCATAGGTTTCCTGATTATCAATAGTTTAAATCCCATCATTAAGCAAAAGATAAATATTTTTAAGAACAAAATTTTAACCATATATAATTATACTAATCCACATTTAGGATATATGTAAGCATACTTTCTCTAACTTAACATTCTTAAAACATTTCTCTTATTTCAAATGATTATTTTTTAACCCTCATAAAATAGCAGTTAAAATAATACCATTAAAATAACTGACATTAACTATTTTGAGAATGGTTGAAAAATCCCAAAGAGGATTTGTGATTATAGAAAAGGAGAGCATTGATTAGTTAGATCGAAAAATAATCAATTTCCCAAAATATTAAATAGAGAGTTGCCTTACCACTAGAGGTTAGAGTAAAGAAAATGCTTAGTATCATCACCAATTCAATACTTTTAAGTGATTCTTAAATATATAAGCTAGTTTTTTAACTTCTTTCCATATTTAGAAACAGGGTGTTAGGAGAGTATGAAGTGCTAGTATACTAGATAAAAACAAAAGATCTTGAGTTTTATAATATCTAGAGAACCTTTGCTTTCCATAATAAATTGAGATTATAAATAGCTTCTAGATTAACTGCTACCTTTTGATTAGGTTTGGAAGTTTTATTCCAAGTGATATATGAATCTTAATTGAACCAAGCCCACCCACCCCACCTCCCCCCCGCCGGTGCACTGCACCCAAAGGAAAAAAAGAAGTTGAGAGTGATACAGGTAATATTTAAACATAAGAAAAGAATCCATATTTGAGCCAATAAGATATGTTATTTATAGAGGATCTGATAAGTTCAAATATTCTCCCATAAAATAAGAACACACAATTTCAACTAGTAATCCAATCATGAAGTTAATTAAGAATTGCAAAGCAATCCTTACTTAAAGATAGCCAAAAATATATGTAATACCCATAACATAACATCACATAATAAGATAAAATCTTTTGTGGAGAAATGATAATAAATATTAACCATAACATCACATAAATCATCTTTATTTTAAACACTATTTCAAAAGAAGACTTAATAATTATGAATATGTACTTCCAATCCAAAAAAAAAAGAGATAAAGAAGTAAGAGTAACGTCTTGAGCATAAGTCAAATGGATACTTGCACTTATCATCACTAAAAGTTCATGTGGAAATAGAAGATGAAAGAAGGGGTTTTCACCATTCATAGAAGGTTAACATCCATTTTGATTGACTTTTTTTTCAAGTAAGCATGAGAAAACATCTATGGCAATAGAAAACTAAAAAGGGAGAAAGAAGACTCCCATTCCTCAAAACATTTGAAGAGATGAAATATCTTTTAATTTATCCAGTAAGAGTAATGGAGAAAGATACATTTTTAATGTAAGAACGTATCCAAGCAATGAACATTTGATGAAACCTCAATTGTTACATTATAAGAATTGATCATACAATAAATGATATAAAACTTTAATTTTCAACTGACTTAATATATCAATATGGGATTCTTGACTCATTTTCTTACAATCCCTAATTATACTTACCTCTTGGAGGCCTCTCACATTCCATAATGTAATGATTGAGAATTATGCAAGAAAGAAAAGAGGTTTATTGGTTTCTTCCCTTTTTTATATATTGAGATTGTGAGGTGAGAGATAGGTGATTTTTCATCAAATTAGAGTATACTGGGATAGTGATCATAACACAACAAAAGAGGTAGCCTATTCATCTTGAATTGACACAAGCGGTTTAACTATGGAGTGGGTCTTTTTTCTCACAATTATAGGATTAGATTTGTATTGAGGGGCCTACATCTACTCTACATATAGTAATAATAGGATTTATTATAGCAGAACTTCTTGAGTGAGAAAATATATCATTTGTAAGTGAAGCATCGATAGTACATGCTTTAGATTATTGGGGGGACGGCTGTTTATGGCTCCCTTTTTTGGTGGATGGATGTCAAAGATCAAGGGATAGGGTGGGGGGTTAATTGACTAAGGGATACCACGTGTAGGTAGAATATCTATTTTGAAACCAATTTTAAATTTTATGTGACGAGCCTTACTTAATAATTAAACATGCTTTCAAACTAATTAGACTGTATGGTATTGAGTTTGGTATGAGGGAGAAGGGCATAACAGGCATTCAAACTAATTAGACTATCTGGCACGGAGTTTGGTATAAGGGAGTTGGGCTTAACAGAAACACAAAGCATAACAAAGTAAAACGTTAGCCTGGAGCTTATTAAATTGTTAGCTATAAGAGGGATTCTAATTTTTCTAACCATTAGAAAAACTAACCTCCATCTAACGCAACAATGGGAAGTTGGCATGTTTGATACATATATGGATTTAAAATAACTTTTCCTTTATAGGCCTAATCAATTATCTATTTCTTATGTGGCACCTTGGGACCAATTGAAATGACTGAGTTCCATTAAACCTAAATTTCTTAACCTCAATGTCATGAGTAAACAAGAGCTAGCTAAATAATCTTGAATAAATCTAACTATCTATAGCGTCATTCAAATCCCTATATCATATAAATTGATCCAATTTAAATGAAGTCTATATATCAAAAAAATTAAATAACTGGATTATAAAAAACTTCAAAAGTCTTAGTTTTAAGGATTCTTCCCTCATTAACACCACTTTACTCAGATGACCCATCTTTTCCTGAAGTATTAGATATCCACCAATGAGTATAACTAACCCAATAAGCAATATTAAATCCTATTAAATAATTCAATACCCATATTTCGAATTCATTATAATAAAATTAGTTATTGAAAATAGTTCAATAGAAAGAAATTATCATTTTTAAATGACATGTCAGAGTTTATTTTCTAAAATTATTTTATTCCTATAATTACATATGCATGTCAATCATAATATAATGGAGAATGTAATTCCGTTCGCACCATCACAGAGATATCATACTATAAATAAATAGGTCTAAAAGAATGTGTGCATTAAGTGAGTAACATGTTATATTTATCTTATTTCAACCTTCAAAACATATTGTACATCTAATTCATTTTATTCAAAATAGTGTAGTGATATGTAAAACGATATGCATGTCCCAATGCCTTCTTATAACTCAACTTCCATTTATGCCTCCCACAGTCTACCTCAATTAGGTGAAGGAGACCCTCTGAATCCCTTTATAACTTCACTTTCACTTATGTATCCATTTAACCTACCACACCAACATGAAGAAGACTAGGCTAGCAATAACCACCAACATCCATACAGAAAAGATAGTGCAATAATTAGAAGTAGTATAGAAAAAGAACCACATTCATATGATCATAAATATAATGTAGGACTTTATAGAGTTAACAAATCTACATGATACTAAACATAATCTATAGATCAAGAATATTATAGTACATAGAACTATACACATGTATATTATTCATATTTTCCCAAACTTTACCCATGAAAATTCGCATTACATCATGTTATAGGCTAGGATTCATTCTAGTTTTTCCCTATCAGTCAAGTTGGTTACAATTTTACTTCATTTCTAGGATCTCTCTAATTATATTCTAAAACACACTTTTTTAATACTAACACATGAAATACATTATGAAGATCTAACATAAACAAAGCTAAAGGCAATATATATGCAACGTTTTTTTGTTCTTACAATCACTTTAAATGGTTCTATATCTATAGGTCTTACCTTATTATTCTTCCCAAATATTCTTACACCATTTATTCATATGAATTTTAAGATTAAAACTCCTCAATCTCAAATTTAATTGATTTAAGCTTCAAATGATAATAAGTTTTCTACCTATCTTAAGCTACTTCTAACATTTTCTTAATCAATCTGATTTTCTCTATGGCCTTATCTACAAGTTCATAACCCATAAACATTCTTTCTCCCACTTCTTCCCAAGCCAATGTTGTTTTGCACCTTCTTCCATACAAAGCATAAAATGGAGTCATACTACTACTTCCATAGAAACTCTTGTTTTAAGCAAACTCAATTAATGGGGTATGACCTTCATAGTTCTTTGAAAGTCTAAAATGCACAACCTCAACAAATCTTCTAGTACTTGAATAACACTTTCAAATTTCAAATCCATCTGAAGGTGAAATATTGTACTAAAATTCAACTTCATTACCAAATATTTTTAATTCCCTCATGTAGCTTGGAAAAAGATCTGTCAATGTGATCTAAAATGATACCTTATGGATTTCGTATAGCCTAACAATCTCTTTCACATACAACTATGCCTATTTGCCTACATAATTTATTTCCTCTTGGAAAAATTGAGCAGTCATAGTCAACTAATCTACATGGACCAATAGACCATAATAACCTTGCCTAGACCTTAGGAAACCCATATCAAAATCCATGGTGACTTGTTTCCATTTCCTCTCAAGAATAGCAATAGTAGCTATAGCCTACTAGTTTTTTTTTTGTTGATCTATTACTAATTGACAAGCTTCGCACTTAAAAACAAACTCTATAGCTTTTTGCTTCAATCTAGGCTACTAAATCATCAACTTTAGCTCACAATAGATCTTATTATTAACTGGATGAATGGAATATCTAAAGTAGTGGGGTTCATGCAGAATTTCCATTCTTAGATCACAACTATAGGGCACCCATAATCTACTTCCATAGAATAGTATTCTTTGGTAATGAACATACAATTTGAACCTTTTCCCATAACAAATGTAATCTAGCAAGCCCTTATGAGCTACCACAATCCTATCTTGCAAAGAGAATTCAACCATTATCATGAGAAATAACTCTAACAGATACATCCGATGAAAAAAAAAAAGTACTTCTAACTATAACCTCCATATTTCCCTAATCTTTCCATGCTCTAAAGTAATCAAATAGGCTACTATTCTCATAAGTTCCCAGCTGAGAGCATCATCTAAATGTTCAATAGTTGCATGTGAAACTGATTCAGCGTTGAAATGGCACACAAAGTGGGGGTGAATAAGAGTTTAACAACTTTTTCAAATTGGTTTTAATTAAAAAAAAAAGTAAATCAAATTTTAATGCAAAAGTATTTTCATAAATGAAATCACAGCTCACAATATTAATCCCAAAAGTAATACTAGTCTTCTTGTATTTTTAAATTTTTAAGAAAAAGAAAATAAGAAATTATTTAGTTCTTTTTATTTTTCTATTTTTTTAATTTCTTTTTTTTTAAACTATCATCAATCCTAATAAACCATAATGATTTTTTTATCATAATGACAAACAAACTCAACTCGGAATATAGGAAAATAAGTATTTAGGAAAGTAAAAACTATCAAAAGTAAATGCAAAAAATAAAATGAATGTAAACCAATTTTATAGTGGCTTGGTCAACTTGACTTGTGTCCACTCCCTGAAGTTCTTCTTTTAGATTATTGCATTAATCAATAGTGACTCCCCTTTAGCCCACTGCTAGGTAGAGAAGCTCGTATAAACTCTTCTAAAAAAGAATCTCCTTTTTCACCTCCTTGATCCATTGGAGATATCAAAATCACTTTCACCTCCTTGGTGTAGTGAAGTAGCCAAAATGCCTTTTAGCTCCTCAGTATAATGGTGAAGCAGAAATCCCTTTCACCTCCTCAATGTAGTAGAGTAGTCTAAGTACATTGACACTAAAGGCTTATTCATAGAGCTTTCCTAAAAAAAAAAAAAAATTATAACACACTAAAAGAAGCTTAGAAGCAAGTTGGCCAGAGAAACCATGTAAAAACCACTCTCACTCTCCCTTGAATCCCATAAGGTTGTTCTTGCACTTACACAACCTCACCCTTTCTCTCCTTTGCTCAATTCTCCCTATTACTTCCATAAAAGAAAACACCTCTAACTATCAAATGATCCTTGTGATGGTTATAACAAGAGTAAATATAAAGAGTTCCGAAAAAAAAACAAATTTTTAATTTGCCAACTCTATTCATACAATATAATAAGAGTATCATATAAAAATGATTTGTTCATAATCCTCATAGATCTTCCAAAATGATTGTGAATTATATAGTATGAATAGTTCAAATCAAACATTGAATCATAATAGGTGAACTAAAGTTCATATCGAGTGTCGTCAGATGGTTCATATAATTTGATGCAAGATCGGACTGTATGATCTGTAATTAATACATATTCAAAAAAATTCCCTAACCTCAAGACATAAATTAGAAAATGTTAATTAATTATCATATTGTATGAATAGTTCAAAATTCAATATTCAAATTTACCTATTTTAAGTTAGATTTGACGGTAGATTCTTAAATAAAATAAGCATCATGTACGATGTGTTGTTCGTGTAGTACTATTAGTAATTACTCAAATTTATTTATCTCATTAAAATAAAAATTTTAATTAATTTTTTATTTGAACTTATCGTATATATTGATCATACAATGTGATTAACAAAAAAATTAAAAATATTTATTTTTCATTCCCCGTAGTATGTGTGTTCACGGTTGCTAAAAGAACATACACCATGTTACAAACATTGACTCAAGAAGAATAAAATTATAACTCTTTCAAAATAAGTCTAAATTATGCAGCACTTTTTTGAGCTCTTGTTCTTTAACGATACTTTGTGTTTGTAGAATCTTAAATGCTAGTGATGCACATAAAATAAAATGCAGTATATAAAGTAGGAGAAACTAAATAAATATCAAATAATATTTGTAATAATGAAAACACAAAGTTGGGCTCCTAAATTATAATATTCTCACCCATTTTTTTGATGGCAAATATTGTTGGTTAAAATTACAAGTTAATTTTAACATCCAACTAAGCTCTCCCCTCACTAAGTGATTCCTTTAAAAATAGGAAGAAATTTTATATTTTTAAAATTTATATTTTTAATAAGCAAATATAAATCAAATTAACAATAAGAACTTAAACAAAATGACATAAACTACACTAAAAAAAATAATAATATAACCAACACTACCTACACCCCCCACCACCAAATTTAACATCACCAAAAATTGGAATTACACAGATATTATCGTACAAAACAAAAGAAAATATACAAAACTAAAAGAATAATCATATACACTCTATAAAATATAAAACATCACAAACTACACATAAGAGGGACCCTAATCAGGTAGTGGTCGTGGTGGATGTAAGTAATAATGTATGGAAGAAAATAGCTTTTCAAACCAAGAATCATATGCCTCATGTTGTTGTTACATATACTCCTATTGATGAGAGGATTGCTCAATGCAGGTGTTTACTTTCAGCTTTAATCAAGCACAACACTTTATCCATGCTTTCTAAGGATAATGGAAATGAACATGAGGAGGAGGATGTGCTGGTGCTCCCCACTGCTTCCTCATGCTAAGCATTTGATGAAGTTACTCCTTCTGTGGCACTAAAGTACTCACTATAGATGATATAAAAGTAATTATATGTGAAGAAGGTAGGCAGTTGGTCTGCTTGTGCAAGGTAGGTTAGATTCTATATGGATTCTAAAACATAGCTGATGAGATGTCCTACAGGAAAATTATACTTTCAATGGGCCAGTGGATTTTTAATAGATGTGAGGTTTTTAATATATCGAATAATCATATCACATGTATTGAATTGCATGCAAGAAAAATAAAAGTGGCTAAGGATAATAAAGGAATGGTATTCCTATAGTTATCTTCTTTAGAAATAACATTATTTTGAAGAACATGTTGAATGATGTGGGCTTTTAAAACCAAGGAATTTGCTAAGGATTTGTGGTGACGTAAAGGAGAGTTCCTAATTTTGGTATTTACTACAGTCCAATTAAAAGTTATGGATTAAAAAAGAAAATATGGCACTTGTCGAACATTTTACTAGTGAAGATATTCGTCCAAGTAATTTAAAGTGATGGAGAATAGGCACTGACTAACTAGGAATTGTAAGGTGGTATGGGGTTAGGTGATGTGAAGGTTGGTAAAAATGTTAAGAAAAAGTTCTATGTTGTAAGGAAAGGCTAAGAAAATAATGACTTCTTGACTAGAAGTTGTGAACAACTCTTCACCTAATAAGACAAAATTTCTATATTCAAAATTTTTGAATCAGGGAAAGAGACGGTTCTCTATAATCATAGGCTTCCACATCCTCATTGGATTGAAGTCTAGCATCTAAACTTTCGTTGAAATCCAAATGACCATGTTTCAGAGCCATGAATGCTAAGTAAGAGAGTGTTGTAAAGGAAGAAAGGACTTCAAGCTTGAAGGTGTGATAAAATGGAATGTAATCCACTCTGCTTCATAGCTTAGATCATTCGTATAGTATGATCTATGGATTTTACTGTCCAATAAGGTATGTACAAAATATCTAATCAGGAACATGCAACCAAAGGTCAAATCATACAATACGAAAAGTTATCATCTAGTACAATTAGTGTAAAATTTATCATCTCAAAGAATCAGTTGTACGACCACTAACTAAATGGATTGTCCCATATGAATATGTGTTCATACAGTATGACTGTAATAATGGATCATAATGACCAAATTTATGACCATCCAAATAGTATTAACACATGTTTTGCACCATACGAAAAAGTGCTCGTATAGTACAAACCTCAAAATTAGGCCTCATTTTGTCATTAGAAAGAATGGATGGTGATAATGTGCTAACTAACATTTATTATATTGTATAATGAATATATCACTTTTTTTATGAATATATTAAATAGTATCATGTAAAACAAAAGTTAGGGTTGGCGTGTGACAATCAAGGATAACTCCATAAGTAAACACATACAAACTGATAATAAAACTCATAATTGAAACATAAAATTATTATAGAAACAAACACAAAACATACAAATATATCATAAAAAATGCAAAAACAATCACACCTTAACATACCACAACTCCAATTTTCTAGATCATGAATGTGAATGACACTAAATTTAGTCCATAGCGTGCTGAAAGTGTAACAATTAAGGGGTTCGGTAAACATATATGCTAATTGATTTTCAGTATCAACATGTAGTAGTTTATATCACACTTAGTTACATGATCCCTAATAAAGTGATGTCTAATATCTATATGTTTAGTTCATGAATATTGAATTAGATTTTTTAAAATACATATTGCACTAGTATTATCATACATAATGATGATTGTGCTTACAATTAGTCCAAAGTCAAGGATTTGGTTCTTTAGCCATAAGACTTAGGCATTGAAGCTTCCTGTTGCTAAAAACTCTACTTTAATGATGGTTCAGGCTATAGAATTTTATTTTTTTTAGACCAGGAAACTAAATACTATCATATAAATTTGAAAGTTCTAAATCTACTTTTCCTAGCTACTTTACACCCAACAAAATCCAAATCTAAATATCCTACAAGATCAAAACTTGAAATATTTTTGAGATACCAGATTCCTAAAGAGGATTCTTTTAACAATGCTCAGGTGTGATTCCTTAGGATCATCTTGAAATCTAGTACATAAACAAATACTAAATATGATGTCTAGTCTACTAGTATTTAAGTAGAGTAATGATCATATAATTTAACTATATTTGTTTTAGTAAATGGATTTGTCATTAATATCCTCATTTTACTAGAAGGTCAAGCTCATTAGTTTATTTGTACTCTTAGAACATTCCATAACAAATTTCTTCAAAAAATTTTAATATATTTTAAATAGCTAAGGAAGTTACCATCTTCTCTTTATGTTATACTAAACCCAAGAGCATAAGTTAGCTTGCCCATCTGCTCATTTCAAATTCTTCACTCATAGTGGCAGAAAAAATATTACATAGATTTTCATTTGAGGATATAAATAGTATATCATCATCACAAATTTAGACTATGAGTTTGTAATCTCTAACTTTCTTAAGAAATAAGGTGGTATCTACACTACATATAACAAAAAACTTTTCCAAGAGAAAGTTGCTCACCTATCATACCATGCTATAGGGGCTTGTTTCAACTCATACAATACTTTCTTTAGTTTTTATACATGATTTGAAAATAAAGAATTCTGAAAATGTGCTGGTTGTTTTACATACACATCCTCTTTTATAATACGATTAAAAAAAAACACTTTTGGCATCCATCTTACACAACTAAAAGCCTCTAAAACATGCAAATGTTATAAAACTCTTATGACTTTTATCCTAGCTATCGAAAAAAAAGTCTCCTTAAAATCAACACCCTCTATTTGACTATACCCCTGAGCTACGAACCTAGCTTTATTTCTAATTACTTGCCTAGTGTTATTCAGCTTATTCTTAAAAATTCATTTGGTGCCAATAACACTTTGATCAGCGGGTCTTCTAACCAACTCACATACATCGTTTCTAATGAATTGAATAAGCTCTTCTTGTATGAATAAAATCAAGAATTCATCATTTAAGGATTAATCTACACAAGTTGGTTGTATCAATGAAATGAATTTAGTATGACAAACCTCTTTCCTAAGACCTTGCCTAATTCTAACCCTATAGATGGATCATCTAATATGAGCTCTCTAGGGTGATTAAATAAGTACAAACATTCTATAGGCAAAGGATTCTGAATTTCTTCTATTTTTTTTAGGTTAATACATTCTACTCCACAGGTAATCTCAATGTCATCATCACCATCATCCATCTTAGCATCAATAGATCTATCTAACTCATCAAAGACCATAAGGGTTGTTTTCTCTATAGCTAGGATTCTTTAATTAAATTCCCTTTAAGCTATTCTAGTTGAGAAATATCCTAATACAATAGCTTCAACTACCTTAGAATTAAACTTTCTTATATTAAATTTTTTATTAACAAGCAAAACATATTAGCAATAAAAAATTTACATATATGTTAAATTTGGTATCCTACACTTAAGTAGTTTATAGGTTATCTTATTCAGCTTGGACCTTATGTTTACCCGATTAAGCATATAGTAAGAAATATTCACTAACTCCAGCCCGAAATATTTAGCTAGGCTATATTCCCCTGATATTTCCCTAACTACCCATTCCAAGTTTCTTTTTTTCTTAGTAATTCCATTCTATTATCTTGTCCAAGGGGAAAAATATTTATGACCTATCCCAAATTCATTACAAAATAAATCAAAATTTGCATTATTAAATTTTTCACCATATCATAATAAATTATTGAGATTGAGCAACTTAATTTTCTTTGAATCTAAGTAGAAATGGTCTTTAACTCATCAAAATACTCACTCTTATGTGATAAGAACTTTACCCATAGAAATCTTTAGTAGTCATCCACAATTACAAATTTAAAAGTCTTACAATCTTGACTAAATATACTTATAGGTCCAAATAAGTTCGTATGGATGATTTCTAGGGGTCTAGTGTTTATAATCTCCTTAATAGAATGAAAGATGATTTAGTCTACTTTCCTAATTAATAGGCATCTCACAAATGATCTTTAGAGAAGTTTAATTTCCCAATGTCTCTAACTAGATCCTATTGAGTTATCATCTTAAGAGTTAGCATATGCCATAGCCAAGACCCATTTAAACTAGTTTTTAAACTATATATATTTTTAAATACAATAATAAAGTTCAAATCAAGCATATATACATTATTTATTATCATACCTTCCAAAATAGTTTATCCATTTAATTTAATAAGGCTTTTATTTAAAATAAATTTAATATCAAATCGTTTATCACATAATTGTCTAATAGTAAGCAAGTTACGTTCGAAACCTTCAACTAAAAATACATTTTTCATAATAAATCTATTAGTTTTACCAATAATACCTATACTTATGACCATCCCAATGGTGTTATCTCCTAATGTGACTTTACCTCCACTCATGGCATCCAACATAATGAATGGCTTTAGATCTACCATCATATGCTTTCAAAAACTGTAATCTAGGCTTTTACTAAACATCTTTTGAGAGCTTACTTACAAAGCAATCTTATGTTATGTTTGGGAACCCAAGTTGGTTTGGGTCCCACCATATGCTTAAATTTATGAATGATATGTTTTTATCATAATACTTTGGGCAACCAAATTAAATGTTCTCTATGGTGTACTGTGTAAGAGCATTCAATGTGTCTTCATATACAACAAGAATATCAACAAACCCTAGAAATGGGTTTACTAGTCTAAATGGGGATTCTGAAACTTTCTAGGAATGTATGATTAATGTTATTTCTTAAGTTGTAGCATTGCATGCATAGGCCCGGGAGTATTATTTAATAAAATACTTACTTATTTCTTTAAATATTCAACTACACTCTTTTTAATGCCTAACAAAACTAATTCTTTATAATCTTTACTATCCATTTTTAATGCAAGTTCTTCTAACTCCTTGAATGCTTCTACTAATTCAAGAGGCTCATTTTTTAAGGATTCAACTATTTTTAATAATTCAACATGTTGGCATTCAAACTTCAAGTGTCCATGCTTCCTGCACTCAAAGCAAATTATGACAGAAGAAAACTTATTATTTTATATGTTTTACATTTACTCTTATTTTAACGACGCTTATGTTTACATTTTAGGAAGTTCTTTGAATTGGCCATTCAACAATGTTATATCCACACTCCAAACCACACCTAAATTGCTAATCTCAGTGTCATCAACCTTCAATGCCATGATATTTTCTTTCTTTCTTTCACCTGCATCTTGAAGCCTTTTGTTCACATTTTTCTTATAAGCAATCAGAGAACCCAATAGATTGTTAATAAAATAAATATTTAGATCTTTAGATTTAGATATAGAAGAAACTTTTGCATCAAAAGAATCAGGCAAATAATGCATTATCCTATTAACTTTTCAAAATTAAACATGTCCCTACCCATGGCATGCAATGAAGTGACAATCTTAGTGAACTTATTATACATATCAGATGTTGAATCTCCAGGTTTCAAGTTAGATAGTTCATATTCATGTAATAACAAGTTTATTCATGATAGTTTCACTTTATTTGTGCCTTCATAGGTAATGCTCAATCTTTCCCAAATCTCCTTTCCACTAGTACATGTAAATATACACATGTAATCTTCATAATTTAAAGCACAAAAAAATAGTTTTGGCAATTTAAAGGAATACAAATTTTAGTAAAACGAATACAACTTTCATGCCATTAATATTACGTGATGGTAACTATATTCTACTAGAATCATATGCCACATGCAAAAATTTGTGTATTACACGAATGTAGACATGCATTTTTTTTTAGAAATTGAATAGAATGTTATCAAATAAAGGTGGACAGGTGATGAAGTACTCTTCAATAGCATTATTGTTTCCAAATAGGGTTATTAGATCAAAGTCAAGGTGTTAAAACCAAATAGCAAAAGATCCTGCTCTGATACAAATTTAAAGTTCAATAGTTGGTTGTGGAAGTAATTGAACATTGAAATGAAAAACCAAAAGGGGGGTGAATTAGAGATTTAAAAACCAAAATCAAATTTTAATGCAGAAGTATTTTTGTAAATAAAATTACAACTAACAAAAATAATCTCAAAACAAATACTAATCTTGTTATACTTTTTATTTTACAAAAAAAAAAAAATTTGCACTATTATTTTTTATTTTTGTTTTCTTTCCTATTTTTAATCTATTATCAATCCTAACAACTACAATGATTTTTATATCAAAATGATAACCAAATTTAACTAACATTTCAAAAAAAAATATTGATGGAGGAAAGTAAAAAACTACATAAAGTAAATGCAAAATGAAAAAAGAATGAAAAAAAATTTTTATAGTGAAATCATCAACTTTATCTACTTTCACTCGCCGAAGCTCCACTTTTTCAAGTATTTTAATAATCAATAGTGACTCTTCTTCAGCCCATGGGTACATTGAGAAACCTATATAGATTCTTTTCTCAATGAATCTCTTATTTCACCTCCTCCATTCGATGGAGGTAAAATAATATATTCCGGAGATGCCAAAATCCATTTCACCTCTTCGGTACGATAGAGTAGGAAAAATTAATTTCACCTCCTTGGTTCAGTAGTGTAGCCAAAATCCCTTTCAACTCGATAGTGTGGCTGATTAGACTATTACCTATGATACCAAAGACTTCTTCATAAAGCTTCCCTCAAGACAAACACTAACACACATGTTGGTACTCAATTATGCAATTTATTTGGAGAAACACAACAAAAGCACTCTCGCACTCTCTTGAATCCCATAATACTCTGCTCCTTTTCACACCCCCCACCCCGCACCCCACTCCATTACTCATCGCACTCTCTATAATACTTAATAGATGAAACACACCTCTTAATGTTAAAAGATCCTTATTATGGTTATAACAAGAGTATGTAAAGAGGTTTCAAAAACCCATATTTTTTAATTCTTTCAAATTTATTTAGATAGTATGATAAGAGTATTATATAATAAGATTAGTTTTTTTCAATAATAAATCATTCTATATAGTATAAATAATACAGTACAATTAGTTCAAATCAAATATCAGTTCATATAAGATGAACCAAAGTTTTCCAGAGAGTCGTCAAGTGGTTTGTAAAGTACAATGTATGATCAGACTATATGATCTATAATTAATACATATCCATTTTGATTCCTTAATCACTCCACATAAACTAGGTAACATTAAATAATTACTATATAGTATTTATTTAGTACATTAAGAACAATTTAATTCTAAAAGTTCAAATTGGCCTATTTTTAGTCAATTGCATTCGATAGTAGGTTTTTGGAAAAAACCAATCATTTAATACGATGTGTTGTTTGTATTGTTTGATTAGTTATATATCTCATTTAAATTAAATATTTTAATAATTTCTATTTAAACTTATCATATAGCATGATATGTATTGTATAATACAATTAATAGAAAATTAAAAATATTATTTTTTTCTTCCCCCTTATTTGTGTGTGCAAGATTGCTAAGCTTATGATAAAACTTACTCAAGAAAAAAATTAAATTATGGACTATTTCAAACTAAGTTAAACCTATGTAGAACTTTTTTAACTCTAACTCATTGGTGATGCTTTGTGTTTGTTGAACCTGAAAAGTTAGTGATGCACACAAAAAACTATATAATATATAAAACAGGAGAAACTAAACAAACATTTGATGGGTTGTGGGCTATTGATTTAACTTTTGAATAATATAAAAATCTTGGGCTCTATCACCCCGAAAAAGGGCTTAGGTTTTCTTTGATATAAAAATAACAAACCTCATTTAATATACTCAAGTACACATATTGAATCATGTAATAAATTTATAGAGTAGAGTATTGAACCGATGAAGAAGTATGCTTACTCGCAACAAACTACTACCATTTACTTTAATGTAATAATTCTCTTACTAAAATAAAATTGATATTTTTGAACATTCTGTCACTGAATAAAATAGTAAAAATATTGGATACAATATATAATAAAATGTATTTTAAATTGATGAATGTAAATTTCATATCTTTCATAATGAATCTTTTAATAATATATGTGATTCAGAGTATATGCATCCCTAGATATGTGTCTAACTTGTAAGGATGAAATGAATATTTGCTGACCTCCTACTATTATAATATGTCCTTAAGAACCTAGAATATTTTTTATCCTATGTTTAGGCATGCAAACATCATATCTCAATATTTTTTTATTGTTCTTGCATTCCTCCCTCGAAGCTATACATCACATTATATTTTAACTACACATATGACCACTATGTGCATTAAATAAATAATGAGATAATATTGAAAACATCATTTAACATTTATAGAATAAGAGTCTTCATGAGTACATAACATATACTTTACATCATCAATACAAAATAAGAGAATTTTCCAGACATATAATAAATGACAAGCAACCTCATTTTCATTAAACCCATAGAAGAATGAAAATATAAGAGAGTAATATCACCAAAAGGGCTCAAAGTCTCTCCTCTAAACTCCTTCTCCCTTTAACTTACATAGTTGCTTCAAGAAAATATAAGCTTAACACTTTAAATGATAGTATCTTGTTCATCCCTAGTCTCCCTTAGATCTTACTCTAAGAGGGAACTAAATAAGTACTCTAAAAAGGATTGAATTTACAAAAGTCACAGAACTCCCCTATAAGCATACCATCAAAACTATTTAGTAAAAAGGAGGAAATCGGGTGTTACAGTTCTTTTAAGATTGGCATCAGGGTGCCTTTAAAGTGAACAAATTCCTCAGCGGTAGAACTTATGCACCGCCATGGTGCTTGCTAATGTGGATCGATTACTTTTTGAGCTTTCATGTCTCTTCACTGATAAAATTTGGCCCTTAAATGTTATAACTATAACACCACACCACTGTGAACATTTGAGCATTGTTGCACCCAAATGGAGAAAAATGGTGCAAAGACTTGAGAAATTGTGTTGGCGTGGCATTTGAAAATAGATAATTCGATACTTCCAAGCTCACGTTTTTATGCTATAGTGTTGATAATGATGTGACATTGTCTGTGTTGCCTCTACAGTGCTTGCGAACAGAGAACTCAAAAACAAATTATCAGAATTGAGGGGCCTCAGTGGTACTGAAGGTAGTACTGCAATGTGGTTTTGTAGGATGCACGACATTATGGACACATTAGAATTTTTTTCCATTTTTGAGAATAACTGAAAACATATTTTCACAAAAAATAAAATACATACATAGTATAAATTTTACACTTATAAAAAACAAAGGAGAAGAAAAGTGAAAAGAGTTTAATGTATTTGTGTTACTTCTCCTTTAAAACCCATAAATAAGAGCACAACTACAAGATTTTGATCCTTCTATACTCCTAAAAGCTATTAGGTCCTCCTCTCCTAGAATCCTTATCCTCCAATATGGAATTCTTACCACTGACTACACTTCTAGAGGGCTCCCATTCAAATATATTCCTACAAGCTTCCCATAATATTGAGTAGACATAAGATCATTCCGAATTAGTCTCACTCTCTCCACCACTTAATAAAAATCAAGAATACTTACTGGGACTAATGGATGCTTCAAACTATTCTACTCGCCTCTTAAAATAGATAATATTTCTCTTCAGGGGTACCGAATAATTGCGGAGCATACCCAGCTAGGGTTACAAATTCTTATCTCATACTATATCACCATCTTAATTCCCAAGACTTGTCTTAAGAGTGACTCTTATATCTATTGAAAAGCAGATGGAAGCACACACTAACTTTTGAATATCTCGATACAATCCTCCCTGGTGATCTCTACATTAGGCCTTCCCTAAAATATATACTTTTGTTAGCTTATCCAATAGCACTTTGCCTCTCCAACCAATAGAAATACGGCCAATGACACCTTTCTAGCTTTAGGACACTATATGCATGTCAATAAAGGTAGAATATGGAGTGTATTCCTATTTAGACCTTTACAAAGATATAAGAATATATTTGGGTATGAATAATAAAATATGTACATTAACTGAATAATTCTTTATATTTATCTTATATCACTTCTCAAAAAAGATTATTCAATTTATTATATTCAACATAGTATGATGCACAAAATGATATGCATATCTCAATGTCTCCTTATAACTCAACTACCACTTATTATATTCAACATAGTATTTTAAGGCTTTTTGGGGGATTATAATCAATCTCAATTTACTAGTTCTTAACAAAATCTATAAAAAAATTTAATGTAGATAAAACTAAATAGTGAAAACTTTATTTCCTATAGCTACAATGTCCAAAATAGTTATACTCGCTAAAATGCCTTTTTAATCTTTATATTTTCATTAAAAAGTGGAATTGAAATAAAAATATTGAATTAGGAGCCAATCTCGAGCCCAAAAATTTTCTCAATGAGTTCGATGAAACAAACCTGAGCTACAGTTTCAAAAACCGCTCTTATATTTTCTCTCTCTCCTTCTCTTCTCTCATTTCTCTTGGACAAGCTTGGGGTTGTGGTGAAAATGGGATGAATTATTGAAGTGGGTATATGTTTTAATATTAAAAGAACATATTTTTGTGTTCAATGCCACAGTGCCCCAAAACTTAGCATCACTTTGTTCAGATAGAATCTTCAAAATTCTCTAAGATTCCTCTAACCCGTGACTTCAAGACCAGAATGCTCCTTTAATTGGCTTCACATCACCCTAACAGAAATTTTAGGTTTTTCCAATTTCCCATCCCATTCACTGTAGGGCTCATCTAAGGTTAGTTAAACATGCAATTCTAAAATATTAGATAAGGTCTTGCTAGGTTCTGAAATATTAGATATTACATCTTGAATAAAAACCGTCAACATTTAGGAAGCCCAAACCTTCATATCACACGATGTCAAAATATTCTTTGTAACAAAATTTAAAAAATATTATTTATTGATATTGTGAGAAGTTTGAAGGCCCCATGAAATTTTCATTGTCTCTTGATTACAACCATTAGAGGACCATAGAAAAGCCTTTTTCATTTCCATGGCAGATTAAAGAGGTTTCCCATTTATATTTGCCATTAGATAAATCATCCACTTTAAAAAAAAAAAAATTATTCCATCTAGAAGAATGGGAAAAGACTTAATGGACATAAAGGTGGCAAAAATTTGTTAGAAGGGATTTATAGAGTAGCGCTCATAATGGGCATAAAGGAGGATAGAAGTGTAAATGAGGGAAAATAGACATATTTAAGAATGTGAAATCAATGAGGGTGGAAAATATGGGAGTGAGAATTGATTAGAAGGAATAGGTTTCTAAAACGGAGGGTTAGATGACTAAGAAGGGTGGGGGAGGGGAAAAGAGCTCGAGCATATCTCAAATGTTTGTTTGGATGTCCTTAGGGCATAACTTCAGATAGGTCAACTTGGGGGCAGAGGATAGTCGTCGGCAAACAAAAGGCAAAGAAACCGGGTGGTGGGAACATTATGGTTTGGATTTAAGATCAAATATGCTTATTGCAATCCCATTTTCTTTTTATTGCAACATTATGGTTTAGATTTACGATTAAGGCTTCATTTGGGATTGCTTTTTTGTTGGTTTTTGAAACAGCTTTTTAGTATAAAAAATTAATTTTTTTACTAGAAAGCTACTTCAATAAGCAGCAAAAAATCTATCACAAATGAAGCCTAAATCATGTGTAGATGGTACAAGAGAAATGATAAATCCAGTACGCTAATTGTAGTCAAATAATAATACCAGAATTTCCTGACTAATTTTAGTTAAGATTTTAAAAAACTCGGGCAGATGTAAGACAAATTATCTTTTTTTTATAAAATAAAACAAATTATTATCTTTCCTTATAAAGTTTTTTCTGTTCAATTAAAAATTTATAGGGATTTAATATAAATATTTTTTTCAAAGAAACAACTAATGACATTAACAACTTTGGAAGATGAGCACTCCCATTACATGATGCCAATCCACTAACAAAAAATGGAGCTTTTCTCTTATGTCAACAAAAATCTTTAACGAAAATTATTCTTGAAGTACACGTTTTAGAAACAATCTTACCAAACAACACTTTACACAAATTTTCTTTATTCTTATTCACAGATTATATTAATTGCCCCAATTTTTTATTTGATTTTTTTTTTTTAATTTGACTCTTAACACAATAAGATTTAGGCTTCATTTGAGACAACTTTTTACTATTTTCTAAATCAATTAAAAAATAAATAAATTTGTAGTAGAAAAAAGTAAAAAGTGGCCTAAAACGAAGCCTTAATTAAGGCTTGCTTACTACTTAAAGTGGCCCAAAAAAATTAAAAAAATGTTTCCCCGAAAAGGAATTAAGGCTTCATTTGTGATGGCTTGATTACTATTTCTTTGAACGGCTTTTTAGTGCAAAATTTTTAATTTTTGTACTAAAAAACTATTTTAAGAAGCACTAAGAAAGTCGTCCCAAATGAAGGATTCGTTTGGGACGGCTTTCTTATTGCTTCTTAAAGCAATTTTCTAATTCAAAAATTAAAACTTTGAGATTAAAAACCTAGTTTAAGAAGCAATAAAAAAACTGTCTCAAATATAGACGAAACCTCATTGCGTTAATTATGTGTAATTATACATAGATCTTAAAAGCGCTTCAATAATATTAAGCGACTCTAAAATTTATTTAGTGAGATCACATGAGACGAAATAAGATAAAAGTTAAAATATTTTTTTTAAATACTGTAAAAAAAAATGTCCATAAACCCTAAACCTCTGCAGAACCTTATCATGTTCAAAGTTAAAAGTAATAAGAATCACCAAATTACGTTAAATGATAGGCCGAAATAACTTCAAAAAGTTAAAAAAATTAAGGTTTAGGGTAACTTTTATTATAAATATTTATAAATCTAATGCTTATATAAATAAAGAAATTGTCTCAGATTTTTCTTTGTTTGAATTTCTATAATTATGATATTTCTATTTGATTGATATTTTAGATATTCTTCAAAAACTTTTGTGCTAATAAATAACTTTAATCTAAAAATTTTTGTTAAAATATAAAAGTTAATCAAAAATAGCATTCAATTATCTTAAAATTATAATTTTTATTAAATTTTTTTAAAATTTATTTTTATCACCACCAATTTCATAACAAATTTTTGATATTAAGAATTAATTTATGATAGCTTCCTTACTGCTTTGTAAAGTTGTTATAGAAAATGTAGCTTTTTAAAGCTGTTATAGAAAGTAGCTTCGTAGTACAAAATTTTTTACGTAGCTCACATTGGTCTGTTGATTGAGAGTTTTGACTACTAACCAGTGGCGGATGCAGTGTGGGGGCCATGGGGGCACCGGCTCCCACTGATTTTGGGAATAGGCAATAATTAATAGTAATTATGATACATTAATTACATATTAAATAAGCTTTTTTACCTAATACGTTATGTTCCTTCGCAAGTTCACATTTCCCTATTCCATTGGCAGAATCGGTCCCGGACGTACGATTAGCGAACTCGACCTGCTCTGAGGAGGAGACTGATCCCCGGCGCCGGCCGCCCATTCATCGTCATCCTTCACCACCGCCGGCCGAAGGTAATTATTCTGTAAATATTTGAAATATATAGCAGGTTTCATTATTTGTCTCGTGGAGAAAATTTTGTGAAGAAATGACATTTTTTTGGATGGGCCCTCGATCTTGGCGAATCTGGTGCGCTTTGAGGTAGCGTCATTATTTGTCATGTTCATCCTTTTTTTTCTCTCTTATTAACTGCCAGGTTTTCAATTTAGAAAAAATACTATTTTTTGTTTTATAATATGATTGGGTTAATCTATGTATTGGGAACCTTATTAATCAATTTTCAGTGGAGGTCAGTGATTTAAATAATAAGAGCTCATTTTGCCAGTTTAAAAAGCGCAAGGCAAAATTTTAGATCCCTTCATATTATAGAGCTCATAGCCAAAGAATATATAGCAGGCTTTAATTCGGCCTCTTCTCAGATTTTTTTTTTTTTTTTTTTTTGTGATACTGAGATTTTGTAATGTACATGTTCAGTCCTATGAATTATTTTTCTTTGTGTGGATCATGGTTTGTGTATTGTTATTTTTTTATGGAGTTTGTTCAGTTATTTTTCTTTAAAGAAGAAATTTGTATAGATGATGTGCCCAGCTTATTTTATTCAGCAAAGAATTTTTTTTTTGTGTTTTAATTAGATATGTCACATGCATGCTATTTTTTTCAGTTTAACTTCTACATACGATAGATATGAGAGGGGATTTCATTATAGGGTTTCTTTTTACTTCGATGTTTTGTGCTCCTACATGAACAAAATTCTGGCTCTGCCCTTGCTACTAATCAAAAGTTCTTGTGTTCGAGACTTGCATATGTATGATGTGTGTGTGTGAGTTTACTTTAATTGGCCAAAATATCCCAAAAAATTTCATAAAACTTTGTAACCAAATAAAATTATTACGTGTGGACGCCGAACACCTTCAGATGCTAATAAGAAGCATCCATGCAACCCAATGCATAATGCATTGCGTAACATAATGGCTTTAGGTTGACCTCTGAATACGTTCGATATCTGTACGTAATAATGCATTTCGTCCTTTGCATCAAATTTAAAGCTTAATTTTCCCATAAAATTTTCATTACCCACCACCAAAAAAAAATTAAAAGCTTAATTGTTATTTAGATCTGTTTTTTAGTTGTTATGTCACTAATCGGGATTGTAGCGCTCGTCCCGCGCCCGCCCGCGCTGCTACCCTGCTCGCGTTTGCCCCCGCCGTCCGCCCGCCGCCGGTAGAACTCAAAATCGGGTCAGGTCGGGTCAACCCGACAACCCGTCGGGTCGGGTCCGAGTACAAATTTCTGACCCGTTTGTCTACTCGGGTCGGGTTAGGGTCGACTCGTTTGAACTCAGGTCAGTTCCGGGTTTGACCCAAAACCGACCCGTGACCCGAAATTGACACCCCTACTTCATAGTACAAATTTTTTTACGTAGCTCACATTGTTCTGTTGATTGAGAGTTTTAACTACTAACCAGCGGCGGATGTAGTGTGGGGGTCATGGGGGCATCGGCCCCCACTGATTTTGGGAATAGGCAATAATTAATAGTAATTATGATACATTAATTACATATTAAATAAGTTTTTTTACCTAATATGTTATATTCGTTCGCCGGTTCACCTTTCCCTATTCCATAGGCGCAGTCGGTCCCAGACGCACGATTCGCTAACTCGACCTGCTCGGAGGAGGAGACCGATCCCTAGCGTCGGCAGCCCATTCATCATCGTCCTTCACCGCCGCCGGCCGCCCATTCATCGTCATCCTTCTCCGGCCGAAGGTAATTATTTTGTAAATATTTTAAATATATTCCATGTTTCATTATTTGTCTCGTGGAGAAAATTTTGTGAAGAAATGTCGTTTTTTGGGATGGGCCGTCGATCTCGACGAATCGGGTGCGCTTTGAGGTAGTGTCATTATTTGTCTTGTTCATCCTTTTTTTTCTCTCTTATTAACTGCCAGGTTTTCGATTTAGAAAAAAATACTATTTTTTGTTTTATAATATGATTGGGTTAATCTATGTATTGTGAACCTTAATAATCAATTTTCAGGGGAGGTCAGTGATTTAAATACTAAGAACTCATTTTGCCACTTTAAAATGCTCAAGGCGAAATTTTAGATTTCTTCATATTATAGAGCTCATAGCTAGAGAATATATAGAAGACTTTAATTCGGCCTCTTTTCAGATTTTTTTTTTTTGTGATACTGAGATTTTGTAATGTACTTTTTTTTTTTTTTTTGAGATTTTTTTAATTTACATTTTTGCTCCTTTTGGTTTTTTTTTTTTTTTTTTGAGATTTTTGTAATGTACATGTTCGCTCCTATGGATTATTTTTCTATGTGTGAACCATGGTTTGTGTATTGTTATTTTATGGAGTTTGTTAAGTTATTTTTCTTTAAAGAAGAATTTTTTATAGATGATGTGCCCAGCCTATTTTATTCACCAAAGAAAAAAAATTTTGTGCTTTAATTAGATATGTCACATGCCTGCTATTTTTTTCAATTAAATTCTACATACGATGCATATGAGAGGGGATTTCATTATAGGGCTTTTTTACTTCAATGTTTTGTTCCTCCACATGAACAAAATTCTGGCTCCGCCCTTGTTACTAACCAAAAGGTCTTGAGTTCGAGTCTTGCATGTGTGATGTGTGTGTGAGTTTACTTTAATTGTCCAAAATGTCCCAAAAATATGATAAATCTTTCAAAAAAGTGGGAAAAAATAGTAACCAAATAAAAATTATTACGTGTGGACGCCGAACACCTTCAGACGTTAATAAGGAGCATCCATGTAACCCAATGCATAATGCATTGCGTAACATAATGGCTTTAGGTTGACCTCTGAATACGTTCGATATTTGTACGTAATAATCTCTCAAAATCTAGAGGCTCTTATGATGTTGCAGCTGACAAAGTGATGACATATTCATCCATATTTGATAAGGTGAGGGGCCTCTTTCATAACCATCCTTCACATGAATATTTTCATTTAATTCTATAAAGTCACCGCCTTTATATCTAGTGCATCTCGCTTTCTGTCTCTACGTTCGAATATTAGCCATCAATCTCGTCACACGTGGAATTTCCAGCATTGATTAGGACTCATCCATATAATGCATTTCGTCCTTTGCATCAAATTTAAAGCTTAATTTTCCCATAAAATTTTCATTACCCACCACCAAAAAAAATTAAAATCTTAATTGTTATTTAGATCTGTTTTTTAGCTGTTATGTCACTAATCGGGATTGCCCTTCAGCTTATTCAGCTGATTTATGATAGGTGTTAAAAGTGGATCAAAACTGTAAATTTAGATTTAGGTTTTTCTTGAAGCGGTTTTTTTTCTATTTTTTAAAATAAAATTTTTGTACAAATTTTTCTGCTTTTTTTACAAAAAACCTGCTTCGGAAATAATTAAAAAAAAAAAAAAACCACCTCAGATAAAGCTTAAGACTGTTTTATTACTATTTTCTAAAACAGTTTTTAGTGAAAAAAATTAAAATATAAATTTTTTACTAGAAAATGGTAAGAAAGCTGTCCCGAACGAAGCATTATAGCTCATTTCGTTTGTAAAAAAAAAAGTTGTTAGAATTTTTTTTTTTTTTTTTTTTTTTACCATGAAATTTAAATTTTTATTTTAGGGAGATTAATGAGGAGATATGTGAGTTGCAACATAGTAAGATTCAATCAAATGATGAATTTAAGTAGCTTCTATCTGTTTATGAAAACGTGATTTATAACTTTAAACCGCCATAAGAATTCTTAACAATGTTATAGCTGAAAATTAATAGAATAAGATGGAGATGCGAGTCTATGTAAAATGCTCATTTGTTTGTTTGTAAATATAAAACATGCCCTATTGGATTCTAATATATTCATAAATAATATCAAAATCTAAATAAATATAAATTTGGGCTAAGAGAAAAAGTAGAGAGAAAATAAAGAAAGGAAAATGAGAGAAAATTATATCTAAATCAAAGTGACTTAAAGTCAATCAAGATGGGGTTTAGCTTAACATGTTGACATATATGATGCATTGTACTTTGAGTTCTCTAAATATTTTTTTATTCTAATTTAAATTAATGTAAATGATTATGAACATTTCTATGTTGAACTTCAAGTTTGACTGATAAAATGACAACATTAATGAATGATTTTAAATACGACTTGCACGGTTTCAAATACCCAAATTTCTTTATCCATCCTCATTCTTTGTTCTTCTTGAACGGCCATTAATTTCCTCACGAATTTGAAGAATTTTGTTTAAGGCTGATTGGAAATGTCCTTTGTTGGTGACAAAGTGCAACGTGAAGTCGCTATGTCGGTGTATTAGTTTGAGAACGACAATAATATCTCAATTATTAAAATTGATGATATTTAAAACAGTTAAATGAGGTTGGGTTATGTTTTTAAGAATGTCCCTTTATGCTTTGCTTGGGAATTATATTATTCTTTGAGAAAATTCATCATTTGAGAAACTTCAAGGTTGGATTCATGATGAAAAAGGCAATTCATCCTTCTAATGGTCAAAGAATGATAGAATATCATTAACCTAAATGTAGATCCTCTATTACGAAGGAAAAATATTGAACGAATTACTTTCAATATTGCGCCTACAATCTCTAATTTCTTACACAAACACTTATTGCAAATTCTGTTAGGAAACTTATAATTTTTTTAATGAGAATACTTTTGCAATCTTTATTAATGTCTTTATTCTTGGCCAATACAACGACAACAACATCTTCAAGCTTTTATCCCCCAACATCAGGTCGGCTACATAAATTCATTTTCTCCATTGAGTCCAATTAAAAGTTAAATTCTCCTTTAAATCTAATAAAGATAGGTCATTTCTAATATTTTCTAAGTCTTTCTTCTAGGCCAATAATCATACAAAATTAGTTGAAAGAATTAATACTTAATGAGTTAGATGAAGTTGGAAAGTGTTGATCTTCAACTATAGTCTAATAAAGGAAAGATGACAGATACATGAACGATGAAGGAAAGAAGAAAAACAAAAAACAAAGAAAGAATAAATACTATAATTTATATTATGATTCATTCCATTCTCTATACAAATACATCACCAATATATAAATACATGGTTGTTATATGAAGTTGCAAGTTAATTACACAGCAAGTTTATCATTTGCAGCGTCTAAAATAGTTCTGAAAACGTCCTGAAATTGAATATGGATAGAAGCACTTTATGCATTACCTTTTTATAGACGTTGTCTGATATTTTATATCTCTTATCA
This sequence comes from Dendrobium catenatum, assembly GCF_001605985.2. Taxonomy (NCBI): domain Eukaryota; kingdom Viridiplantae; phylum Streptophyta; class Magnoliopsida; order Asparagales; family Orchidaceae; genus Dendrobium; species Dendrobium catenatum. The sequence continues at coordinate 8,258,517 of NW_021318693.1, forward strand.
TCCCCCCTCAAGCTAACAATAATTTCATGAATTATTAACTTGTCCTTAAATAGATGAAATCGAGATGATGTAATAAACTTATTAAATATATCTGCAGGTTGGTCTTTAGAAGCTGATGAATAGAAATGTTTTTAGCTTTAATGCAATCTCTAATGAAATGATAATGAGCCTCAATATATTTTGTTTGAGCATGAAAAATAGGACTATTTGCTGGTACAAGTAGTGCTGAAATATTAGAAAAGAAAAGTGGTGTGAACTTATTTACTAAGATTTGAAAATCTATAAGTGATCTTCTTATCCAAATAATTTAACTTGCTATATTGCTACTAATGTTATATATTCCACTTTTGTGGATGATCTAGCCACTGTTTGTTATTTCTTATGTTTTTCCTAAAAATATATAAATCCAGTAATAGATCAATGATCAATTTTATCATATGTCCAATTAGAAATTAAATAAATTGTTAGTTGTAGTTTGTTAGGATTGATTGGAAGAACATTAGTGATAGTTCCTTGTAGATACCAAAAAACACATTTTAGCAGCTGGAAATGAATAATTAAGGTTTTGTACATTTGTTGGCAAAGCTAATTTACAACAAATGCAATATTAGGCCTCGTTATGGTCAAATATAGTATAGAGACAACTAGATGCCTATAATGTTCAGGTTAAGTATAAAAAGTATAAGTTACATCAGGTGACGATAACTTAGATGGCAGGTGAGTCTAAATTGATTTGAAATCATTCATTTCAACCTTAATTAGAAGAGAAGATATATACCTATATTGTGTAAGCAAAAACCCATTATCAATGTAAAGTTCTTCAATGCTGAAAAAGTGATGAACTTGACAAAGATTTCTCATGAGAAATATGTTTTATAAATTTTTCACGAAGTGTTCAATTGCAAGACTTTCATTTTTAGTGAGTAAAATATCATCAACAAAGACTATGATGCATATTTTGGTGAAGCCTTAATGATAAATTAGGAAGGATGATCAGTCGTGCTTAAATGAAACCCATATTGCAGCAAATGAGAGGAAAAAGTGGAAACCCATTATCTTGGGGCCTATTTAAGCTAGTAGATATCATTATGAAGTCGATAGACATGTTTTGAGAATTTAGAAATATTTGAATCAAGGGGTTGCTCCATATAAACAACTTTATCCAATGGTCCATAATGAACGGCATTTAAGTCATCCAGTTGATAAATGCACCACTTGAAGGTGATGGCAATTATGAAGAGGATGAGAGTTGTTGGGAATTTGGAAACAAGACTAAATGTGTCATTATAATCAACACCAAATTCTTATGTATAACCTCAAGCAACCAAGAGAGCCCTGTGTTGAGAAATAGTGCCATCAGTATGATGTTAGGTTTTGAATAACCATTTTCCTACAAGCCCATTTTTTGTAGATGTGCAAGAAATTAATTAACAAGTTCCCTATTTTTACAAAGTTCTAAATTCCTCAGACATAGCAGTGCAACAGATTGTGTACTAATTTGCTTGAGAAAATCAAGTTGGAGTTTGTGGAACAAGTTGATGTTGTAAATTAGAAATAGCTTTGGATTTTAGGTGGCCTATTTGAAATTGGGTGGTCATTGGGTGATAAGGAAGAGGTGTTAGGAGGGTAGGAGGAAAAGGGGGTTGTGGAGGAGCTGTTGTAGTTATAAATAGATGTAAAGGAGGAGCTCATGTAGTTGGATGTAGAGGAGAATGAGAATTATTAGAAATAGAGGAAAAGGGAGACTGTGGTATGGAAGTGGGTAGAATGGGTAAAAGTGTAAGAGGGGAAATATTAGTGTATGGTGAAGATGTATAGGTTCTATTAGTAGTTGAGAGAAAGGGAAATATGTTTTTATTAAATTTAACATGTCTTAATATATAAATCCAACCATTGGTGTGTTCCAAACATTTATATCTTTTGAAGTTTAGTACATAATTAAGAAATATGCATAGAGAGGAATGAGAATTAAATTTGGTGCATAACTTGGAGGGAAACCAAGGATAACAATGATAGCCAAAGTCTTTAAGATGTTGATAGTTGGGTGGATGCATTAATTTTTTATTTTTTTCTCAACAAGTGCTTTAAAATTAAGAAACTTTACGAATGTCTCATATTTAAATTTCATAGGATATACCCAACAATACTAAGTAAAATTACCAATTAATAGTATAACATCGATAAGATAATATAGGGGTAGATCCCTATACATCAATGTGAATTAGTTTTATACATTAGAGGATGTAGAAGAAGAAAAGGTAAAAAGGTAATCAATGACTAGCTCAATCAAAAACAAAATAATGAGACATTGTGGTAGGAAATTGATGAGGGTCAAGAGTAGAAAACAAGAAACATTAAGTGGTAGAGGGCAGATGGCCCAGTCATTCATTCCATATATTTGAAAGAAGTAAATGAAGAAAATAATGCAGGAGGCGAGTAGAAAGATGACTTAGTAGAAGAATGAGGAAATTTCTTAATAGGATATAGATCATGGAGGTTGGGACCCTACAGTAGAATCATGTTCGTCATGTTGCCCTTAATGACAATGTCATGAGCAGTAAAAACAAAATAATAAGGATTATCAACAAAAAAATGAGAATCAGAAATGAGATTATGAGCAAGTTGTGGAACATGTAAGAGCTGAGGCATATGAAGCATATGAGAGGGAGTAAAAAGGAGGCCCTGACTATAATTTGCTATGGGAAGCTTGGAACAATTACCCACTTACACTTGGGAACACTTGTAAAGGACTGAGGGAACTATAGCTGAGAAAAATCTGATGTTAAAAGATTGGATGCACCTGAATCTAGAAACCAATCTTTGTTTAAAGTATTTTCATGAGCCAGGTAAGCTTGCAGACTAGTCTGATATGAAAAATCATTGTGATGCAAGTATTTGAGACATGTATGGATTGATTTGCAACAAATCTAGCAATTAAGATACATTGAAGGGCATTGACCACCATGAGGAGCATGCCCACCATGAAATGGGGAAGGAGAACAAGAATGAAAACTACAATTAGTTGCCATAATTTGTGAAGCAGCTATTTTGGATGTCACTCCAAGGTTGACTCTACTTCTTTTTAAAGTATGTGTGATGATGAGTTTCTAAGTCACCTCTAGTAATCAAAAACTTTTGTGCACTTCTAAGTTTAGCAAAAACTCAATCGCCGCAAATTAAACTTGCCTTAGATAAAGCGACATTCTTTGAGGTCTTCAAGCAAGAGAAAGCGATGTTAGAGGTTCATATTTTTTCAATACGTATAACTTGCAAGATCATAGGTCATGAAAATGAATGAGTAAAACTTTTCTCAATGAAGACTACAAATTTATTAAGAATAGCATGTAGGATGGTGTCAGATTATTATCATCAATATGGGTAAATGAATTCATTAAGGTTGTAGTAAAAAAAAAAGGAAATAAATTTCCACATTTACTTTATTATTTACATATAATACTTTATTCACTCATCCTTTTTGTCACTTGCCTATCAACGGATCAAATGAATAAAGTAGCTAAATATATACTCATATATGACTTCATAGATATTTAGTATTATTTGATAGGTTATGAGATGAACTTGCCCTCAAGATGAGCCCATACTTCAAACTCACCTAACAGGTGTATCTACTCACCTAAAACTCATTTGGGTCCCTCCTAAAACAAATACCAAGTGCTAATGAACAAGGCCTGCCTAAAAATTTATCAACTACAAGGTAAATTGGGGATTCATCAACAAGCTAGTAACTTCACACATACATGTCCCACCAGCTCCTCCCTCAAAGTGACTTTAGACACTTGCTCTCTCCTAGATTGACTATCTTCTCAAAACTCAACTATAGAAAAATGCCAACTCTTAGGACCCTTCAACCTATCTCAATAATACCAGAATCTCAAATATCTCTATCTCCATGTATGAGATCCATAATACCAAGCATCATCAAAGTTTGTAAACACGTCACTCCCTTGTCCCATTTCATCATTACTTTCCCACATAACTTGCCTCATACACACTTGGCATTACCATTCTCGTATGCACACAAATCATTAAAGCTATACAATCCCTGCACTCTTTCAGCCAATTAGGATGAGGCACATATTTAGCGTAGCACATATTATTGTACGAATATTTTCTATATCATTTTTTTTTAACTTTTTATTTATATTGCCTTTCTTGTATCTTTTAGAAATAAGGGATGATGATGAACATTTTGGATGATCTTTTTTTTCATTTTTTACTGATAATGGATACTATACCAATTTAAGATATATAGATTTTCAAGCATTCTATTATCATTTTTCTCTATTCTATAAACCCTCCACTCTCAGGTGTCCTAGCTCGCAAAATTAGTTTTAGAGTAAAGTCGGGTGTCACCATAAAATTTTTTTGGATCAAACACATTCTAAATACATTAAAATTTAATGTTGCATGACTCTTACTTTATTTCTTAAATATTGATATTTTTAAAATTCTTGTATTTGAAATATTTAGGCCCTTTTACTTCAAACCATATAACGGCTAATGGTATTCTGTTTAATAATAATAATAATAATAATAATAATAATAATAATAATAATAATAATAATAATAATAATAATAATAATAATAATAATAATAATAATAATAATAATAATAATAATAATAATAATAATAATAATAATAATAATAATAATAATAATAATAATAATAATAATAATAATAATAATAAAGTTAGTAAGCTCGCCATGCTCAAGCAATAGGCACTATTTCAACCTATTTTAGAATTTCGAGTAAAACATTCAGTTACTTAAAGGATTCCAAATCTTCGATAACATGAAATTGCATCCTTCATTTTGAGGTTGACTCATCCCTAATTCACTTTCTTTACATGTTTACTATATTTCATTGTAACAAGAAGACTCTTTTTGTCCTCTACCTCTTGAGACCTAACATATATTTCTTGTCATGGGCCGACACCAACTTCCATTATTGTTCGCTTGCCAACATCTATCATCAACCAATATTGCCATCCAATGTAATTTGTTTACTATTGTCCACCATCAATCAATATTGGCATCCTCCATCGATCATCAATCCATAGTTTTCCACCATCAACCTACACGTGCATCCACCATCTACCATTGTCATCATCGATCTACTATTGTTGTACTCTGTAATCACACAAACGTACTGTCACGCATACTTTCAAAATAAAAATTAATAGTTGTTATTATTATGATTGACATTATTTTTTAGTAATAACTTTTAAATGAATATTACAATTAATAACTTTAAAATGGTACAAAAAACACTTGAATGGAAAATAGTTCGAGAAATATTATATTATTATATATTCCATATACCCTCAACTTATACTGAAATGATATATCATAATTGGAATATTTCTTGTAACATTATTTTCTCTTTTAGGAATGATGAGGGCATTGGCTTAATTTAATTGAAAGAAAATATTAGTTACAATGTGAATGAAAAGATGAAAATGCATACAAAAATTGCCTGATCTTCATAAAAAAAAAATGAAGCTATTTTTATAAACAAAAATCATCGTACCAAAAGGTTTGGGATAGGCTGAAAACAAAATACCATAATTCAAGATTTGTCCAACAACAAAAAGTATTTATGTGGTTTCATGAAGTGTCATGGGAGAAATGCAAAGGTTGCTATGTTACAGTGTTACACGAGAATTATGAAAATAGAGGCATCTGTTTGATGTTTCATTGACCATTGCCCAGCGATGACAAGAAATGAAATAGCATAATGGCCATTATATTCATAACAAAGTAGCATGAAATATTTCCAACTGAAATCAAAGGCATAATCAAACAAACTACATAATATTCATCACAAGCACGAAAATGAACTCATCTAAATATGGAAAAATGGAGTGGTACTAGAAAAATAAGTCCTTGGAGCTAGTGTAAAAACCAAACATCCAACGTTCATCAACAAAAACAAGCAACCACAACGTATCAAGAATTCCTAGAAATAACTCAGAAAGAGAAATAGATGAATAATCCAACATTATAATGTTCAACGGAGAGAAGTTCTATCAAAAGGTTTCTAAAAACATTCCAATTTAGAATGGTTCCCCTATAACAATAGAACTCCATTGCAAATAAAAAAAATGCCATTTTGGAACCAAGTCGGGGATGTAGCATTTATTGAATTTTCATTGAAAAGCATCTCTATATGAATAAGGTAAGTTCATCCATTCCTTCAAAATGACTTTAATGCCATATGGCCAAGTCTATTTAATTTTATGTTATTGTAGTTTGTAAAAAAATCAAGTTACTTAATTTAACTATTATGCCACTAAAGCATGCAAAAATTTCATTAAAAGATCTATTATTTTTCTCCCTCCAAATGTAATAAACCATAAAATGATAACAAGAAGATAAAGCCTTATTATCACTTTGGAATAGAATTTATAACAAAGAGAGAGAACTTATAATTTTTTTGTTACAATGTTAATTGGTTGCAATAAGAACAAACATTTTATTTATTAGACAGTTAAAGAAGGGCAAAAAACAAATATCAAGTTACCATGACATTTAATTGAGTTCATGCAAAGGAAACAAATTTTTGAAAAACTCAAGCCCAAGCCTCTAGGTTATCAGTGTTTTAAAGCCTCTAATCGTTGAGCGTCTAGCAAAAGATAGAATATCTTTTAGAGTGTCCTTTTAACCATATATACTTATAATATACCATCTCTAGGATACTTGTAAACATGCTTTTGCTAATCATAAACATTTTAAAACATTTTTCCTCATTCGATGTGGTAGTATTTTACCATCTCAAGATAAGGGTTATAATAATATAAACAAAAAGAAAATTCAAAATAGTTTATATATCTTAGACAGCATTTGAGATGATAGAATTAAGGGGAGAATTGAACGGGTGGTTGAAGATAGAAATCAGTTAATTGCCCAAATATTAAATAAAGAGTTGGCTTGACACTAAAGGTCAAATTAAGAAAAAGAAAGCTTAGTATCATCTGCAATTAAGTAGTTGAACTAACTTGTGAATATGTAAACCACTTACTTAAGATCTTTACATATTTAAGAAACTTTTTGGGTGTTAACAGGGTATAAACATCCATAGAGTTTTGCACATCTACTAAACAACTTTACAAAAACATATTAAATATTTTTGACCATTTGCTACAAATCCTAAGTAAATAGATAAGAAAGAAAGAGTATACATTAGAGGTTTAGCCAAATAGATATTAGCACTTGACATCACCAAAAGTTCATTTACATAGAGAAGGTGAAAGATGGTGTTTTCACTATTCATAATGAGGAATATCTATTTTGATTGACTTCATTCTCATGTAACAAGGAGAAAAAAAAATAAATGGCAATAATGAAGACTATGTACATGCTTGCCTCAAACCATTTGAAGGGCTGAGATATTTCTTATTTTTTTCCATTGAGAATGCTGAAAAATATACCTCTTTAATTCAAGAACTTATTCAATCAATGAATATTTGAGGAAATCCTTTTTGAGCTATTATAGGAATGATGAGATTCTTTTTCAACTAGATAAAAATACGTGAGGGGTAATGTTTTTAAGTATGCATGGTAGCTATGGATTTAAGAATAACCTTATAAAATGTGTTTAAAAGAGTAATGGGCCTATAATTCACCAAAGATTTTGAATGTTTAACCTTTGGAATCAAGGTTATGAGGCTATGCTTGACCATATGAGAGAGCTCTATCGCCCTAACTATCTTGTGAAGCGCTATATTTTTTTTTTCTTTGTATTTCCTTTTCTATAGCCCTCATAACCCCATCAATAAAGGGTGTTGAGGAATAGTTTTGGGCTCTTTTAGGAACCTTTTTTATTGATTGTGGATACTCTACTAGTTTGAGACCTACAGCTTTTTTGGCATTATAAACCATTTTCCTCTTCTCTCAACACTTCATCCTCAGAAGTTCTAATTCATTAAGTTCATAAGCTAACAAAATTAGGTGTTATCCATGAATAAATTTAGATCCAAAACAATATAAATGCATCAAAATTTTATGTTGTATTTCTTCTACTTTAAGTCAAAAAATGATAATTATAAAATACTTATATTTGAAATACTTTAAACCCCCTTTTATTTCAAACCAAATAGCTCCTAACGGTACTGTCACATATATATTTATTTTAGTTTTTTATATCTTATAATGCACTCTTTCGGTGATAGTCATTGAATGTTTTTTCTCACAATCTAATTATTCAAATTTAATTTCTACTTTTGTGACTTCAAAGATCCAATCTATATTGAACCTTTAATATAAATTGATAAATCTTGATAGATATTTTATGTTAAATAGGATCAAATATTGTTTCTTTAAATTGTGTTTGAATCTACCTTGAAAAGAGTACTTGTGGCATCACTTATAAGAATGGATATGATAAAACTCAAATTGATTATTTTTTTTATAAAAAATAGATCATTTAGATTGTAAAGATTGTAATGTTATTCAGAGTGAAAGTTTATGTACCAAACATCACTTATTAATTTTTGACATTAGGATGAAGGGAAATAACATAAAAAATATAGTAAAATACTTTTCTAAAATTAGATAGGGGCATTTAAAGAAGACTAAAAAAATATTTTGAGAGTAAGATTTGAGATCTTAAGATTTTATTTGCGCATGAAGAAGCAAATCTTATGTGGGAAAAAAGTAGTTAGTAATATTAAGAATATTGCAAAGTATGTGCTTGAAGTTTCAAAAGAAAAAGCTCCTAATAATAAAAATAGTTGGTGATGAAATCAAAGTGTGCAATAAAAGATAAAAATAAGAAGCTTTGTTATAATAATTGATTTAGAAGTAAAAAAAACTATGAAAATTGGGAAAGATGTAAAGAGGCTCGTAAGGTGTTTAAGAAAGCAATCTACGATGAAAAAAATTTAGCTATTGATGATTTTTATAATAGATTAGATTCTAAAGATGGATAAAAATATATTTATAGGTTAGCTAAATAAAGAGACAGGATTAGTAAAGTTTTAGTTCAAGTGAAGTGCTTTAAAGATGAAGATCAAAAAGTTTTTTTTTTTAAGAAGATGATATTAAACAACGGTGGATGAGATATTTTGCTAAGCCTTTCAATGTAGATTGTTAGAATACGATTTACTTTAGTGACCTTAGCACTCCAAATAAAAATAGAGATTTTTATTTTTATCGACGTATTAGTAAAACTGAAGTAATACTGGCTTTAGAGAAAATCAAGTGTGGAAAAACTAGTGGACTTGATGATATTCCAATAGAGGTGTCGAAATTCTTAATAGATGAAGGAATTTATATGCTTATAAACTTTTTTCTATTAATATGAAGACTAAAAAGATGTCGGATTATAGGAGAATACATGTGTTGATTCCTTTTTAAAGAATAAAGGTGATGCACATATTTGAATTATATAGGAATTAAGTTAATGTATCATATATACTTTATAACTTTGGGAGAGAGTTATGGAGTATAGGTTATGATTTGATACTAATGTTTCTCAAAATCAATTTGGATTCATGTTGGGTTAGTCTACTATGGAAGTTATTCATTTATTGAGAGGGTTGATGAAGAAATTTAGAGAGACTAAGAAGAATCTACATATGATATTTATTTATTTATAGGAAGCATATGATAAAGTTCCAAGAGAAGGGCTATGGAGAGTTCTAGAAAAGAAAGGAATTAATAACTCTTTTATTCAGGTCATTGGGATATGTATGTAGGAGCTGTTACTTGTGTCCAAACATAAGGTGGTTTGACCAAGTATTTTTCCAATTTTAGTTTGATTACATCAAGGATCAGCCTTAAGCCCTTTTTTTTTTTTTTCTTTAGTCATAGATGTTCTCACTTGACATTTGAAAGAGGATCTATAGTGTATCCTTTTGACTAATGATATTATTCTTATTGATAAGACTAGTGATTTTTTTTTTTTCATAGATTGATAAGACTAGAGATAGAGTTGAAGGTAAACTCAAATTATGGAGGTCAACCCTAATGTCTAAAGGTTTTCATTTGAGTAAATCTAAAACCAAATATATTGAGTGTAATCATAGTAGTAATAGATCTAGTTGGGGTTCGTTACTTTGAGAGATCAAGTTATTAACAAGTGTACTCATTTTAGATATATTGGGACTATTGTTCATAGTGATGGTGAAATAAATGGGCATATCATTAGTAGAATTCGAGTTGGATGGTTAAAGTGGAGGAATGCTATGAGTTTGTTATGTGATAGAAATGTACCACTCAATCTTAAAGGAAATTTTTATAATATGGTGGTGAGACTTGTAATATTTTATGGCATAGAATGTTGGCCATTAAAAGAGGAGCATAATATTATGTTAAGTGTTGTTAAGATGAGGATGCTCAGGTGGATGTGTGGACTTACCCTTAGAGATTGAATACAAAATGAGCATATCCAAGAAAATGTTGGATTAGTTTCAGTGACATATAATATTAAAGAGAGTCGCCTTAGATGGTTTGGTCATGTAAAATGTCTGCCTTTCAATGACCATATTAGGAGAGTGGATGTAATAAATTTAGACAATGTTAAGAAAGGTAGAGGTGGACCTAAAAAAACTTGGGTAGAAACTATTAGAAATGGCCTTTCTTTATTAGATTTAAATGAGAATTTGACTCTAAAAAGGACACAACGGAGAAAAAGGATTCAAGTAGTCAACCCCACATAGTAGGATAAAGGCTTGATGTTGTTGTTGTTGTTCATTATTAAATTTTGTATATACCCTCAAGTCATATCAAGATTATTTTTTAGAATTGAATTATATTTCTTGCAATATTATTTTATTTTTGGAAATGATGAGGGCCATTGACCAATTTCACTGAAAAGAAAATAAATTACAATGTGTGAGAATAGATGAAAATGCCTACTAAAATTAGCCAAACTTCATTAAAATAAAATGATGCCATTTTTATAGACATAAAACTTCTTGCTCAAAGGCTAGGGATAGGCTCATCCATTCAAAAAAAAATGTGACAATATCCAACAACAAAAATTATATATATGTTTTGATGAAGTTTCATTGGAGAGATGCAAAGGTTGATATGTTACAAAAGAATTACATAAATAAAGGTAGATATTTTTTTCTTCATTGATCATTGGTTGATGTTAAAAAAAATGAAAGCATAATGCTCATAATGTTCACAATACAATAATTTGAATCACTTTCAACTAAAATCACAAAAATAATCAATTAAACTACAAAATACTCAATGCAAGCATAAGAATGAAAGTTCATCTCAATATGGCAATAATATCAGGTACTAGAAAAATAGGTCCTAGGACCAAGAGCTAGAGAAAAACACCTAATATTAACTTGAAGTAATTAGCAACAACATATCAGTAACTCCTAGAAATAAGGCCTAAAGGTCTATGATGAATAATCCAACATTATTAGGTTTAGTTGAGAGAAGAGCTAACAATAAGTTATGAAAAAGCCATCCAATTGAGAAATGTTTCTCCATAACATTACAACACCTTGGAAATTAAACATTCTTATTTGGCACCAATTTGTGGGGGGAGGGG
>NW_021318693.1:8273919-8353826 GCF_001605985.2 Dendrobium catenatum
GCCGATATTTATCGTCTAGGAGCAACTAAGGTTTTTGAATAGATCATCCTAGCCGATCCTGCGATCGTCTAGGACGATGTGATCGTATTAATCATCCTTAATTACTTCCTTGAATTGTCTGATTAATTAAGGCATAATTGTGAATATCGTCCAGGATGATCCAAGATCGTCCTGGCCGATTTCCAAAAATACATAATACCTTAATTGTTTATGGCGACAATTTTTTTCTGCTTTGATCTTATCATCCTGGCCGATACACATATCGTCCAGGACGATTTGTTATTGATGGTTGTCTTAATTAAGAATCCTTATTTAGATTTTCTGTTTTAAACCCGATCGTCCAGGACGATGTAAATATCGTCCTGGCTGATATGAGTAAAAACAGAAATTCTAAGTCTCTCAAGTGTGTGTGTGTAGGGTTACTTAGCATCAGTCTCTTTGAAAATTACAAATAGACTCAAGAAGAGAAAAACCAAAGTACAGACTAACTCAACCCTAAACCTACGCAATCTTGAACTGGCTTCGTTTGTTCGTCCGATCTTTTATTCTTGAAAAGTTATAAGTAACAGGCAGTCTAAGAGAATCAATAGTATTTATCAATCATCAAAACATAAGTCATGAAAATAGATTTGCAACATTATCACCTTCAATTATTACTCCTGCATCGAACATACAATCTTGAACAAATCTTTTAATTAAAGAATAGATATCATCTCAAGTTGTGAACTATCCCAATGAAGGCAATTTATACCAAAGGCACATAAGAATCTTCCTTTGCAATCTCTAAAAACTCCTCCAATTCCAGCATTGTTCATATAAAGCAATGTAGCATCTATATTAATTTTTATCCATCTAGGAGGTAGAGGACGCCAAGATGTAAAGACAGTCTATAGAGCTGATTGACATCCCATTTCTCCTAAATGAGGTTCTTATTAAAAGATAAATTAGATTTACAAACTGAATTAGCAGCTATAAAAGAAGAGCTATCTTCCCATCCTTGATGAACTAATTTATTTCTACTCTTCCAATAAAAAAAAATCATGGTGCAGAACAGATTACCTTGAAAAGGGTTAGAGTTTGAAAGAAGCTTCAATCCATGATAACATTCATCCAGAGAATTGAAAGATGGATTATTAAAACCCCATTTATTCAAAAATTTGAAAACTTTTTTTGCACTTTACAGCAAAAAACTATAACGTACTCTGAATTTTCCACTGAAGAACATCCTCTCGGGCAACTGTCAACATCATATAGCCTTCTATAATTTAAAAAGTGATTATTAGGAATCACATTTCTCTTCAACCTCTACCAAAACAGAGCAATTCCTAGCCACAATCTAGCTTTTTTCATCCAGCTCCAGTCATCATCTATCTCTTCATCAACTTCAGATACAGCCGATGTTAGACAATAAATTATTTTACCTGAATATTTTAACTTCAGCTCCAATTTGTCACTTCATAAATTTGAATGGATTGGCACAGATAAAAGTACATTAACAAGATCTTTCCCAAAGTTACCTTTCAGCTTCCTTTCATTTCAATTTCCATCATTAATGAACCTAGCAACTACTTCAGTATCTTTATTCATATTCCTTACAAAAGTAGGCCATTTGTTGATGCATTTGTTTAAAATCCAAGTATCTTTGATAGTATTGATTTCCATTCCAGTTGATACTCTCCATCTTATAATTGGATAAAGAGAATTTGCACCATTTAAAATAATTCTCCATGTAGATGAAGAATTAGTGCAGTGATCCGAGCTCCAAATATCTTGATCATACTTTGTTGTAAAAGTTTTATTCAGCAGTGAGTTCGGCCTATTGATGAAATTCCAAGCGAATTTAGCTCTTAAAGGACCAATTTTCCTCATAATAGATTGAACACCCCAACCTCCATCTTTCTTTGATTTACAGAGGACATCCCAAGCAACATAATGAAGCCCCTTAGTGGCATCATTTTTATTCCATAAAAAGTTCCTGCATATCTTCTCAAATTCATTTAAGACACCCATTGGTACTAATGAGTGGGATACCAAGAATATAGGGAGAGATAGACAAGCTGAATTAATAAGAATCACCTTCCCCGTAATTGACATAAGCTTATTTCCCCAAGAGCTCAATCTATTAGCAGCATTAACCAATAGATTTTGAAAATCTGAAAAAACCAATCTTCTAAAGCAATTTTTATGCCCAAATACTCCATTTCTTCCACAACTTTGAGTCTAAATATCTTAGCAAGAGTTCTTCTTTCTCTCCTTTTAACTAACTTTCCAAAAATAATTGAAGATTTAATTATATTGACCTTTTGGCCTGTCCATCTACAATAATCTTTAATTAGTTTGTTAACTTTTTTCATGTTCTTTCTATTTGCTTCAAAAAAGTATATAATATCATCAGCATACATTAAATCAGAAATTAAAGAAGAATTTGGTTTAACCTTTATTCTAATGTGTTTACCTCTTTGAGCAAATGCATCTGTTAGTAATTGAGAGCATATAATAAATAGATAGGGAGACAAAGGACAACCTTGTCTAAATCCCCTCCTTGCTTCAATCCAATTAGATTGTCTACATTAAACATGATAGCAAACTTTGGCTCTCTCACACATTCCATTATTAATTTAGAAAAAAACTTTGGAAACCCAAAACCTTCAAGAACTTGTGCTAGAGTGGACCAACTCATGCTCTCATAAGCTTGCTCCATATCAATTTTAACAGCCATCATCCCCTTCTTAGATTTGGAATGTCTGAATTTGTTAAATAACTCTTGAGCAAGCAAAATTTGATCTGACATGGATCTACCTCTTACATAAGCATATTGATTTTCATAAATGATTTTAGAGAATAAAATAGACATCTTATTTAATAACATCTTAGCCACAATTTTGTAAATGTACTTATAAAGGCTAATAGGATGATAATTGGAAGGAGTCAAACGGTTATTCACTTTGGAATCAAAATCACATTAGTTTGTTTCCATTCAGAACAAAGAACACCAGTGGTGAAGAAGGAATTTATAGCCATCCAAACATCATATTTAATAAAATTCCAATAAGATTTGAGGAAAGAATGAGAGATTCCATCATTACCTGGAGATTTGCTAAACACCATCTTCTTGATAACATCCTCTAGTTCTTCAAAAGAAAATATATTTTCAAGCATTTTCTTATCATCTTCATTTATAATTATTGATGGGTTGGGTCACCCACTCAACTTGATTTACGATCTCTCCATTTGAATTTGAACTAGCTGCAAAGATATTTTTCAATTTGTGAATGATCTTCTTAAATTTAACCATCTTCATTTTTCATTTGCTTGATCCAATTTGAATTCTTTCTAGTGAGGCATAAGCATGAAAGAATTCGAATTTTGAATTACCATCCTTCATCCGTTGAATCCTTGCCCTTTGTATCCACCAAGTGCAAAGCTGACGGATTATGGAATTGAGCTCATAGACTTTAGATTTCAAAATCTATAACTTCTGATCTAAGACCCTTTCATCACTAGATTCTTCAATTTGTAACTCAAGAATTTCATTTTTAAGATTTTTCTTCATTTCTTCTAAGCTCTTGTGTTTAGCTTTACTCCAAAAAAATAAGGCCTTCAAAGATCTCTTGAATTTAACATTCAAAATCTCCACTTTGCTACATTTCACTGGTTTTCTCCAAGAGCTAGAAACTATAGCATAGGATGCAGGGAAAGTAGTCCACGCTTCTTCAAACATAATGGTTTGGTTTCTGCCAAAACTTGAGAAAAAAATATTCAGCATTATGGGACAATGATCGGAAGACAGTCTAGACAAGTGTTTTACAACTGGCAACTTAATAGTTTTCAAAGCTGCAGATTTAATAATGAAATGATCCAATCTTTCCAATATATGTGCTTTGCCTTCCTTATTATTGCACCAAGTGAATTTGCGGCAAACTATTCCCACATCATTGAAATCATAATTACTAATAAAGGAATACATGTCTTGAGTACTTGTAGAAAAGATAAACTTTTTACCTCCCTTCTTATCATCTTGTGATAGTAAACAATTAAAGTCTCCTCCTATAATGGCTGGATTTTTAATATTTGTTATCATCTCCAAGCTGCTCCACAAGATCCTCCTTTTGAAATAGTTTTTATTTCCATAAACTATAGCTATACACCATGTTCCCTTATTAGCTATATTAATCTCACCAATAACAACTTGAGAGTTAGCCTCTTTGACAAAAAAAGAAGCAATATCATTTCTCCAACAAGTCATTATACCTCCTAAAGACCTTCAGCTGAAAACAAAAAGTAATCCCATTTATCTCCTAAGAACATCTTGAATTCACGAGTATCAATGGATGAAATTTTTGTTTCAACCAAACCAACAAATAGAGCATCATGATCCTTCACTATTTCTTTTAAATATTGAGAGGCTTATACTTTTCTATCCCCTATACAGTTCAAAAGATTACAGACATCATTTTTGAATGTTAATGGGATTGCTCCCATTAGCATTTCTCTTTAGTACTTCTGTTCTTCTGCTTCTAAGTTGAAGAATTCTCTTACCAAGTGAATGCAGTTCTTTTTTAAGCTTGAACTTAACAGTACTAGCAGCAATTGTGTCTTTTAAAGTGGAAGCTGTAGGATCTTCTTGTGTGTCTTCAGTGAGCTCACCTTCTTCTTTTTCAACTATAGATTTATCAGCAACATCTTTAATAGGCAAAAGATTTACTTCTCCACTCTCTGAATCTAAAACACTGAACTAATTATTATGAATTATATTTGGCTCAGTCAAGAGGTTTGACTTATTTATCCTTTATTAATCAAAAGTTATCTCCACTAAAATGAAATCTTTATCCATATTCTGCACCACTGAATCTGCATTAACTTGCTCCAAATCTATTATTTCTGACAAACCAGGTCTACCATCTTCCATAGTTGTTACCATATCTTCATATTTTTTAGCAATAGCAATATGAAGAATAGATTCCACAATTGAATTGATTTCATTTTTGTTGGTTTGCTGATTTTTTACAACATAAATAGAGGTAGATTTAGGACAAAGTCCTTGACCACCTTTATTAGGAGCTAGAAATTTCTTTTTTTTTTTCCCATATTTGAAATGAATCCATGGGCCATAAGACACCCCTTTTTCATCAATTAGCTTCTCATAATTATCATTGTTTCCAATGCTTTGAGTTTGATAATTTGAATTAATAGAATTAACCAATTTCTTCTCCAGTTCACATTCTTCAATTAGATGTCCAATCTTCCCGCACTTGAAGCAAAAACTAGAAATTTTTTTGTATTCTTATTTTTGAAAGAAACGTCCTTCCATTCCTTCTACCCAAACCCCTAATGGAAGTTGTTTGTCTAGTGCCACACATACAAACTCTAGCAAATTCCCTTTTGCTCCATTGGAACATATTACCATCCAAAAATAAGGGAGTACCAACCATAGAAGCAATGCGAGTTATATTAATGTCATCCCAATAGTAAAGAGGTAAGTGGGGCATCCTTACCCAAATTTGAGAAGATAAACCCTTCAGTGAAGTAGGTGAGAAATTAGGTGTCCACTTATCTAGCCCAACAATATGACCACAAACGAACCAAGGACCACCTGATAGTACTCCTTCCATAGCTTCCATAGAAGAAAATGAACATAGAACCCAACCTTGACCAAGGCTAGTTAAGTGAAACTTTCCAAACTGAGACCAATGCTGGCGCAACTCATCAGCAATTACATAAGTTGGCATGTTGCTTCCAAACACCTTTACCATAATAGAGTTATGAAGTTTTTCAGAATTTTATTTAATTGATGGCTCAAACAACTTAATAGCCAGCCCATCTACAAAAAAGATGGATTCATCTCTAATAAAATTTATTTTGATATTAGGATTTTTCTCCCATGGATTTGCATCCTTTTCTTTAAATACATCTCTAACAAGCAATCAATCTATTACTTATAGGATTCCAAATCTTCGATCACATGAAACTATAACAAGTCATTTTGAGATTCACTAATCCATAATTATCTTTCCTGCCAAGTTTTCTTGTATTCCATTCAAGCCCGATGACTTTTTTTTGCTCTACCTCCTAAGACGTAACATACATCACATGACATTAACATACACCAACATCTATTATTTTTTGCTTGCCAACCTCAACCAATACTAACATCCAATTTCATTCATTTTTTGTTGCCCACCCTCAAACTCTTTTTAAAGAAGATGATATTAAACAAAGGTGGATGAGATATTTTTCTAAGTTTTTCAATGTAGATTGTTAGAATACGATTTACTTTAGTGACCTTAGAACTCTAAATAAAATAGATATTTTTATTTTATCAACGTATTAGTAAAATTGAAGTTATAGTGGATTTAAAGAAAATCAAGTGTGGAAAAACTAGTGGACCTGATGATTTTCTATAGAGGCGTCAAAATTCTTAAAAGATGAAGGAATTTATATGCTTATAAACTTTTTACTATTAATTTGAAGCCTAAAAAGATGTCGTACTAGTGGAGAATAAGTGTAATGATTCCTTTTTTAAGAATAAAGGTGATGCACAAGATTGTGTGAATTATATAGGAATTAAGTTAATGTGCATACTTTACAACTTTGGGAGAGAATTATGGAGTATAGGTTACGATATACTAATGTTTCTCAAAATCAATTTGGATTCATGCTGGGTTAGTCTACTATGGAAGATATTCATTTATTAAGAGGGTTGATGAAGAAATTTAGAGAGACTAAGAAGAATCTACATATAATATTTATTTATTTAGAGGAAGCATATGATAAAGTTCCAAGAGAATCGCTATGGAGAGTTCTAGAAAACAAAGGGATTAATAACTCTTTTATTCAGGTCATTGAGATATGTACGCATGAGCTGTTACTTATGTCCAAACACATGGTGGTTTGACCAAGTATTTTTCCAATTTTAGTTTGATTACATCAAGGATCATCCTTAAGCCCTTATCTTTTTTTTTTTAGTCATAGATGTTCTCACTTGACATTTGTAAGAGGATCTACATTGGTGTATCCTTTTGCCTGATGATATTATTCTTATTGATAAGACTAGAGATAGAGTTGAAGGTAAACTCAAATTATGGAGGTCAACCTTAATGTCTAAAGGTTTTCATTTGAGTAAATCTAAAACCAAATATATTGAGTGTAATCTTAGTAGTAATAGATCTAGTTGGGGGTTTGTGATTTTGAGCGATCAAGTAATTAACAAGTGTACTCATTTTAGATATATTGGGACTATTGTTCAATGATGGTGAAATAAATGTGGATTTCATTAGTAGAATTCAAGTTGAATGGTTAAAGTGGAGGAATGATTTGAGTTTTTTTGTGATAGAAATGTACCACTCAATCTTAAAGGAAATTTTAATAAGATGGTGGTGAGACATGTAATATTTTATCGCACAGAATGTTGGCCATTAAAAGAGGTGCATAATATTAAGTTAAGTGTTACTGAGATGAGGATGCTCAGGTGGATGTGTGGACTTACCCTTAGAGATAGGATACAAAATGAGCATATCCAAGAAAAGGTTGGAGTAGTTCCAGTGACATATAATATTAAAGACAGTCACCTTAGATGGTTTGGTCATGTAAAATATCTGCCTTTCAATGACCATATTAGGAGAGTGGATTTAATAAATTTAGCCAATGTTAAGAAAGGTAGAGGTAGACCTAAAAAGACTTGGATAGAAAATATTAAAAATGACCTTTCTTTATTAAATTTAAATGAGAATTTGACTCTTAAAAGGACACAATGGAGAAAAAGGATTCATGTAGTCAACCCCACATAGTAGGATAAAGGCTTGATGTTGTTGTTGTTGTTGTTGTTGTTGTACATTATTAAATTTTGCATGTACCCTCAAGTCATATCGAGATCATTTTTTAGAATTGAAATATATTTCTTACAATATTATTTTATTTTTGGAAATGATGAGGGTCAATGACCAATTTCACTGAAAAGGAAATAAATTACAATGTGTAAGAATAGATAAAAAAGCCTACTAAAATTGGCCAAACTTCATTAAAATAAAATGAGGACATTTTTATAGACATGAAACCTCTTGCTCAAAGGCTAGGGATAGGCTCATCCATTGGAAAAAAAATGTGACAATTTCCAGCAAAAAAAAATATTTATATGTTTCGATGAAGTTTCATTGGAGAGATGCAAAGGTTGATATGTTACAAAAGAATTTCGTAAATAAAGGTAGATATTTTTTGCTTCATTGACCATTGGTTGATGTTAAAAAAATGAAAGCATAATGCTCATAATGTTCATAATACAATAATTTGAATCACTTTTAACTAAAATCACAGAGATTATCAATTAAACTGCAAAATACTCAATGCACGCATAAGAATGAAAGTTCATCTAAATATGGCAATAATGTGAGGTCCTAGAAAAATAGGTCCTAGGACCAAGAGCTAGAGAAAAACACCCAATATTCATTTGAAGTAATTAGCAACAGTATATCAAGAACTCCTATAAATAATGCCTAAAGGTCTATGATGAATAATCTAACATTATTAGGTTTAGTTTAGAGAAGAGCTAACAATAAGTTATGAAAAAGCCATCCAATTGAGAAATGTTTCCCGAGAACACCTTGGAAATTAAACTTTCTTATTTGGCACCAAATTGGGGAGGGTGGTGCGAGAGTTGTAGAATACATAGAATGTTCATAGAAAAGCATCTTTGTATGAATAATATAATGTTATCCATTCCTTCGTAATGAATTTATTATCATTAGCCAAATTGTTTTTAATATTCCAACATTGCATATTGTAAGGAGATAATGCACCTACTTTAACATGTATACTTCTCAAGAACTCAAAACTTCCATTAAAATATTTATTATCTCTCCCTCTAAATATAGAAAAATGTACTAGAGATAAAAAGAAGATAAAGTCTCCTTGTCTCTTTAGAATAGATTTTAGAACAATGGTAAAGAACTCAAAAAAATGTTCGATTACATTGTTAGTTAAGGTTTGGCTATATTGGTAATCATTTTCCATTAGGAAAAAGGTTTTTTATCAGCCACATAATGAATGACTATACAAATATTAACTATCCATGACATTCAATTGAGTTGATGCAAAGGAAATAAGTATTTGGAAACCTACACCCTAGGCTTCTAGGTTATCATTTTTTAAAAGCACCTCAGTTAGCAAAATATAGAATGTTTTTAAGAGTGGAAATTTAACCATATATATTTATACTAATCCACATTAAGGATATTTGTAAAATATAATTTCTCTAACTTAACATTCTTAAAACATTTCTCTTATTTCCATGTGGTAGTTTTTGACCCTCTCAAAATATGGGTCTTTAATACAATTAAAATAGCTCACATTAATTATTTTCAAAAGGGTCAATAAATGCCAAAGAACAATTGAGATTATAGAACAGGAGACCATTAATTGGTTGATTGATGATATAAAAAAAAATCAATTAACCAAAATTTTAAATAGAGAGTAGTCTTAACACTAAAGGTTAGAGCAAAGAGAAACTTTATTATCATCATCAATTTTGTACATCAAGTTACTCTTAAATCAATTGGCTAGTTATTTAACCTCTTTCCTTATTTAAGAAACATTTTGGAAGTCAGGAGAGTATAAAGAGCTAGTATAATAGTTGGAAACAAATGATTAGGAGCTTTATAATATATAAATAACCTTTACATAACATAAGACATTGAAATTATATGTTGTGTCCTAGCAAACTCCACCTTTTTCTTTTTGGCTGGGCAGTGTTATTCCATGTGATTACATGAATCATCTTGAACAATCACCACAACCCCCCGTTACCCCCTACTAGCATCTAAAAGATAAAAGAATCTAAGAGTGATAGAGGTAATTTTTAGATAATATGTTAAGTAAGAAGACATATTTGATCCAACAACAAATGTTATTTTTAGAGGACCTAATAAGTTGAAATTTTTCCCATAAGATAAGAACATAAATATTCAACTATTAGTCCAATCATAAAGCTAATTAAAAATTACCAAATAATCCCTTACTTCAAGATGAACAACAACAAGGATAATTCCCATAACATAACATCACATAATAAGATAAGATATTTTATGAAGAGATGGAAATAAATAATACCTATAACATCACATAAATCATTTATATTTTGAACACCATTTCAAAAAAGATTTAAGATTTATGAATATTTACTTCCAATCCAACGAAAAGATTTAAGAGTAATGTCTAGAGCTTTAGTCAAATAGATTCTTACACTTACCATCAAAAAAAGGTCATGTGCATAGAGAAGATAAAAGATGGGATTTTCACCATTCATATTAGTTGAAAATTTATTATGATTGACTTCATTCTCATGTAAGAAAGAAAAAACATCTATCGAAGTAGTAAACATTAAGGGAGAAAGAAGACACCCTTGCCTTAAAACATTTGTAAAGTTGAAATATCTTTTATTTTCTCCACTAAGAGTAATGGTGAAAGAGAAATTTTTAATGATAGAACTTATTCAATAAATGAACATTTGATTAAACCTAATTTGTTCCATTATTAGAATTGATCATACAAGAAATGATATTAAAGTTTAATTTTCAACTAACTAAATATATCCAAGTTGTATTCTTGACTCATTCTTTTACAACACTTAATTCTACCTACCTCTTGGTGGCCTCTCACATTCCATGATGTAAGGACTTGGAATTATGCAAGAAACAAAATAAGTTTAAAGGATTCTTCCCTTCTTGACTGATTGAGATTGTGAGGTGAGAGGAAGATGATTTTTTGTCAATTTGGAGTATATTGGAAAAGTGATCATGAGACAACAAGAGAGGTAGCTTGTTAATCTTGAAATGACACAAGGGTTTCAACTATGGAGTAGGTCATTATGCTCTCCACTTTAAAAGAAAAGTAAATAACATATGAATGATTTTTTAATGAAGAAATTTGTGTATATTTGTGTGTGTGTGTGGGGAGGGGGGGTACCATTTTGATTTTTTTTGGGTGGAGGTAAGGGACCAGGGGGTGGGGCTGGTGGGGATTGGTTGGATAACTAAGGGGTATCATATGTTGGTAAAAGATATTTTTTGAAACTAGGTTTAGATTTCTAGTGAGGGGCCCTACATCTATTCTACATATAGTAATAGTAGGATTTATTATAGTACAACTCATTGAGTGAGAAGATATATCATCTATAAATGTAGCATAGATAGTACATGCTTTAGGTTACTAATAATAAAATGAAAATTTTTAGTCAAATGTCAAATCATTTAGATTTTCTAACTTAGAGTTATGGTATAAGGGAGTGGAGCTAAACCAGTACACAAAGCCTAACAAAGTAAACCCTTAATTTGGAGCTTGTTGAATTGTTAGCTACAAGAGGGATTCAAATATAGCTAACAATTAGACAACCAAACTTCATTCTAGGATGATAATGGGAACTTAGCAAGTTTTATCCATATAGGGATTTTAGAAAATGTTTCCTTTATGGGCCCTAATCCGTACTCACTTTCTTGTTTGGCATCTCAAAATCAAATGGAAGGATTGAGTCCCACTAAACCTAAATTTCTTAACCATGACACAAGGAGTAAACAAGAGCTAGATAAATAGTCTAGAATAAAACTAACAATGTAAACATTATTCAAATTGCATTTCCCAATATCATAAAAAATTATGTAATTTACATGAAGTCTATATATCAAAAATAGTAAATAATTAGATTATAAAATACTTCAAAAGTCCTAGTTTTGAGGATTCTACCCTTATCAACACCACTTTACTCAGTGGGACCTTGAAATATTAGATATCATAAAGTGAGTATAACAAACTCTATAGGCAATCCCAAATCCTATCACAAAATTCAATACCCATATTTACAATTTATTATTATAGAATTAATTTTTGAAAATAGTTCAACAGGAAGCAATTACATTTTCAAATAATATGTCAAAGTTTAGTTTCTTAAATTATTTTATTTTTTTACTTACATATGCATGTTAGTCATAGTAGAATAGAGGGTGTACTCCAATTCCCTCCTTTACAGAGGTATCATAATATACTTGTACAAGTAAAAAAAGAATGTGTTCATTAACTTAGTAATGCCTTATATTTCATGCTTCAACACCCTCTGTAGTACCCTAAGGTTGAAAGTTTCAAGATGGGTAGTCAAACCACTTAAACTTCCCAAGGAAATCCAAGAGGGGTGATTGGTGTCTTAAAATTTTCTCTCAAAATTTTCTTTTGAATTCTCAAAACCAATTACACAAACTTCAGTGGAAGAACATTATAAAACAAATATTTTTTTCTCTTTTTAAAATAATAGAAAAACAAATTATAGATTTATTTTTTTTTCAATAATTTTTTAAATAAAATAAATCACAACATTTTCAAAAAAAAATCTTTTAATAATATTACATGCAGGGAAATTTAAAATGCAGGAAAATAAAATGTGAGAAGAAAAGTAGAATAAGCACACTATATTTATAGTAGTTCAGTAAAACATTTATCTACGTCCACTCCACAGAGTCCTCTCCAAGTATTGCACTAAATTATTTAGGGACATTCCTTTACCTCCCACAGTAAGGAAAAAAAGTTCTTACAAAATTACTTCCACTAACCCGATGCAATGAAGTACCAAAATCTTTTTCACCCTCCTAGTGAGAAAAAGAACATGGAATCTTTTTCACGATTATGTTGAGGTAGAGAAACTAGAATCCTTTCTGCCCTCCTAGTGCGGTAGAGAACCTTTAATCTCTTTCACCCTTTTAGTGAGGCAATGAAAAAAGAATCCACTCGTAGTGAGACAAAGGAACAAGAATCCTTTTCACCCTCCTGGTTTGACAAAGAACCTGATGATCTTTGACCTAGAAAATTTTCTTTCCAGTGCAACCGAAAAGATCAGTTATGACACATGGAGGAACTATGATATAAGCTTACTTGAACAAACTGCATAAATTCCATCACAAACTCCCTCACTCACAACTTTTCCTTCCCCTTCTCCATGTTCTAAGATGTCTCAACAAGTCAACCTCTCAAAGTACTCTAATAAAAAATTCTCAAAAGTCAAAGACTTTCTCAAAGATTGGCGAGATTGCTTAAATATGAGGTTTCCAAAAAACCTTAAATTTTTAATTCTATCATTTCTAATCATACAGTGTGATATGTGGTTGTATAGTATGACTAGTTTAATTCATCATGTTAGTGTTTTATGACGAATAGTGTATGTATGATTTGTTCAAATTCTTAAAATGATCATCCAGTATAATGTCAAGATCATATTTAGTTCAATCAAATAGGATTTTTTTCCATTACGATTAGTGGAAATTAAATATTAGCATGGGAGTAAATCAGGTCATACTATATTAAGAAGGGTATCGTACAGTATAATATGAAATATTAGTTAATCAAGATTTAATTATCTAATTATAATATTAGATTAGGCAGGATTTAATAACATCATATAATAGGATGGGAATCATACTGTATGATTGGTTCAAATTTTGAATTTTAAAATAATGCCTATTTTATGATTAGTGGTAGGATTTTTTAATTCAACTAATCGTCATGTATGATTTGGATCATACATTATGATTAGTATAAATTTAGATTATCTTAATTAAATATTTTAATTAACCCCTAGTTTACTCATATCATATAGCATGATCCATATTACACTAATGATCATCACAAAAATTAAAACTCTTAATTTTCCTCCTTAGTGTGGGTGTCCACGATTTCTAAGCTTGTAAACATCTTTTACAAGATTGTTGACTCAAGAAATATAGAAAATAAATAAATCAAAATACAAACTCTTGCAAAAAGCATCAAACCTATTTTACCCAGTATTGAGTCGACCCTTTTGCAAGGTTTATATTGTACTTGAAATCTTAATGTGCATAAAATAAATATCAAATTATAATATCAAGAGAAATAAAGTAGAAATCTAATAATATTTGTTATGATCAAAATCATAAGCTCAATATCCTGTATCATAATAATCTCCTCCTTTTTTATTATATCAAACATTGTTTGTCAAATTTTTAACTTAATTTTATTGTTTCCTAATCTACACATTACTAATTATGTTCTTATAAAATTAGGGAGATTATTTATTTTTTCAATAAATTTAAATATATAAAACCTAACAAGCATAAGAGCAATATCTATAAAAAAAATAGAACTAAACACAACAAAGATATTTCTACTCCCCCTTTTAACATCACCAAAAAGTATAAAACAAAAAAATTCAACCTGATAAATATAAAAGATAACAAAAGATAAATGTAAAAGAAAAAGATAACATAGCAGCTGGTGCTCAAGCTACTATGGGGCTTGGTGCTAGAACTCCCCTTCCTTCTCTAGCTTAGGATCCACCACATAATGACCATGGCAGTGTTTATCACTATGGAGTACATGAAAAGAGATGTTAGAGTAGAGGACTAGGAGGTGATCGAGTAGTTCAAGATATTATGGGTTGTACTTTGATTCCAGGATAAAGGTTATGAGGTGTCCTAATGCTAGATTTTTCTTGCATTTATTCCTTGAATCTCTAATACTTGTCAAGTTTTTAATGTTGCAAATAATCAAGTCTACTACATTGAAGTTCATTTTAAACATAATGAAATATGTGATGAGGGATAGAAGGGGTGTGATGTTAACCCTATTACATGCTTTAGGAATGATTGTGTTTTGAAATATATATTTAATTATACGTGCATATTAAACAAGGGTGCATACTAAATGAGCAACACTATTCAGTGGAGTATCCCTGAGGTTAATGTTTCATTAGGTCTAGTCATAGTCAGATAGAAAGGTTATGGAGTGAGCTTTAAGGCTAGTAGTAGAAATATATAAAATTTGATCAAAATCTTCATATATAACATCTATAAGTCTTCTATAAATTAAAAACTTGAAATGTTGTGCCTTCACTATTAACGCTAAGGATGGCAAAGAACTTAAAGAGCAATTTAGAATTGAATAGGAAAGCTAGTCAAAATAAACTTGTGTGTGGTTGCTTGTAAAGCGATACAATACCTGGAAGTTATGAACTTCCTAATTGATAAATTCATATGGATTTATCCTTTTAGCCTTGTACCTGTGATAGGCTTCTTCATCGGTAGATTCACAAAGTTGAGGATCTACAAGACATCTATAAGAGCTCTTATAATACCCCTGGAATGCTTTCCTATGACAATTTTGAAAAGAAGGACTAAGAGTGAAGAGGTAAAGATTAAGAAGGATGAAAGGTGTGATTGAAAAGCTTGGATCCCCTCTCCTTAAATAGGATTTTTTCATATCATATGGTATGATATGAATAATATAGTATGATCAAAAGAAGTTAAATCATCTTGTTTGGTTAGTCAAAAAGTTTCATCGAATCATATATTATTATCAAAATCTTACTAGACGATCTTCATTAAATCGATCCTCCTAAGAAGTCATCATGTACGATCTTTGACTCTTCCATTGTATAGCATGAATAATTGTTCATATAGCATGATAGGTTATTACATATCATATCTATCAAAATGAGTTTTTTCGTTAGTATGTGGCACTTGTATCATATAGTATGAAGTAGGTGTTTGTGTGGTACAATCACCAATAATTAATTCAATCACATCTATTGGGTGTTTTATATAATAGTGATGTGATTATTTTTTATGATCGTATATTATGATGTGAGAAAATTTTGATTTTTATGTGATGATCATGGAAACTACCATGAGTGAATATTACAAATAAACATACATAGAATTAAGTCACAAACAAAAATGACTAAATAGGAACAATAAGCAATGAAAAAAATGGCATAAGCAAATAAACACACATTTATTACTTATATATCCTTACCTCATTATCCTACATCATTGATATTTGTAGCACCTAGTCCAATCCTATGTGTACTTAAAATCTCATAGTTAAGAGGTTTTATAAATATATCTGTCATTTGATTTTTAGTATCCACATGATGAAGTTCTATATCACTCTTGACTACATGATCTCTAATGAAATGATTTATAATATCTATATACTTTAAAAATAACTGTTGAACTAGATTATTTTAGAAATACAAATAGTGGTAGTGTTGTCACACATGAACAAAGTCTGAGTTTGAATATCCTATAATTTCAAATGAAGAGCTATGCCAAGGATATCAAATACCTAAGTTTTGGATTCCCATAAGGTATCTAAGAATTTTCATAACTTCAATCATATGGGATTCCTTAGGATTGGCTTAAAACCTAGTACATAGATGCACTAAATATTTTATTTTGAAAGGTAGCAGTCAAATACAAAAGTGATCCAATTATCTCCCTATACTTTATTTATCTACTAATTTTTCCACTTACACCCTTATCTAATTGAATGGTTAAGCTCACTGGAGTATTTATTGCTTTAGTAATTTCCATGTCAAATTTCATTAAAATTTCCTTAATATTCATGGTCTTACTTAGAAATAATCCATCATCCCTTTGCTTCACATCAAATCTAAGAAAATATGTCAGCTTGTCCATCATAAATATCTCAAACTCTCTACTTATGATTTAAAAAAAAATCATTACAAATATATTCATTTATAGATCTAAATAATATATCATCCTCATATATTTGAACAATGAGTAAATCATCTTTTATTTTATTTAGAAATAGGGTGGTATCTACATTACCCTTAGCAAAGGAACTATCTAGGAAAAATGTACTAAGCCTTTTATAAAATGCCCTAGGAGTTTGCTTCAATCCAAATAAGGCCTTTTTTAGCTTACACACATGGCTGGAAAAAGTGGAATTCGCAAATCTGGAGGGTTGATCTACATATGCATATTCCTTAATAAGTATATTTTGAAAGGGACTTTTAACATCCATTTGATACATATTTAAGCATCTAAAACATATAAAAGCTAATAGAACTCTAATGGCTTCTAGTCCATCAACATGGGAAAATGTCTCCTCAAAATTAATAACTTCAATTTGTTTATATCCCTTAGCCACTAACCTAGCCCTATTTCTAACCACTACTTCAGTATCATTCATCTTATTTTTGAATACCTACTTAGTACCTAGTACACCTAGCCCTTAGATCTACTTACCAACTCCCATACATCATTCAAGTAACTTGGTTTCTATTCTTACATAGTTAGGATTCAAAATTCATTAGATAAGGCTGGGTCTATATTTGGCGTTCTAAGATAGATATAAATACATAGTGCCTAACCTTCTTCCAAAATTTAAGCCTAGTTCAAACTCCGACAGAAGGATCTCCTAAGATGAGCTCCCTATAATGAATAGATGAGTATCTCCATTCTCTAGATAATGGCTCTTGAGGTTCTTCTTTGTCACCTAGGTCCTTAGACTATACTCCTTATGTAACTTCTATTTCTAACTAAGGTTCAATTGCTTTATCAAATTCATCAAATATAATATGGGTTGACTTCTCGATAACTAAGTTTTCTTATTAAAGATTATATAAGTTTTACCTACATATCAATAGCTTAATAAGACTTCTTCTTTATACTTTGGGTTAAACATTCCTAGAGGAGATTTATCATCGATAAAAATAAGGCATTTACACCCAAAGTCATGCAAGTAAGAAAGATTATGTGGCATTCTTTAAGCAACTCATAAGGTATTCACCCTATTCAAAACATAAAAAGTTGTATTCACTGTTTCTACCTAAAAATATACAAGGAGAGATTATTCAACTGGTATATCCCTAGCAGCTTCTATTAAAGATTTATGTTTTCTTTCAGCTATCTCATTCTACTGAGGGGTTCTAGGGGCAAAAAAGTTATGTTTAATTTCTGTCTCTTTACATAAAGATTCAAACTTATTATTCTCAAATTTTCCACTAGGATCACTATGGTTAGTAGATATCTTATATCCTAATTTCCTATTATGGAGAATTTCATAAATTCCTCAACTAATTCATTTTTTATAAGATAAGCATATAACCCAAGTGAATCTAGAGTAATTATCAATAATCACATATTCAAAGGTTTTCCCACCTATGCTAGTTATAGTAGTGTGCCCTAATAAGTCCATATGCAAGATTTATAGGGCTCTAATGGTGGTAATGTCCTTGATAAAATGAAATGTTAATTTGAATTTCTTTTTTTAATTGGTAGGCATCACATAAGTGATTAATAGAGAAGTTTAGCTTGGGTATGCCTCTAACTAGGACTTTCTGAGTTATCTTTCTAAGGATTTTCATGCTTGCACGATAAAGTCTCCTATGTCATAGCGACGATTAATCAATAACTATTTTGAGACAAAAGGTATTTGAATTATTAATACAAGTCAAATAAAGTATGTAAACATTGTTCATTCTTTTTTCTTTTAAAATAATTTTTGTATTCAAACTAATCATGTATTTAGTAGATAAAATTTTATATGAAAGCCCTTATCACAGAGCAGACTAATGCTATATAAATTATATTTTAATCCATCTACTAAAAAAAAACATTTTTTATAAAAAAATTTTTGGAGTTACTAATAATATCTGAACCCATCACTTTCTAGGGGTGTTATCTCCCAATGTTACATTGCCACCTTCCCTAGCATCCAGCTTAATGAATTACTTGAAATCTATAGTCACATGATGTGAACACCCATTTTCCATGTACTTCATGCTCTCACTAGACTTTATATGAGAGCATCCTTACAAAGTCATCAATGGTTAGATTTTGGATTCCAAGTGAGTTTAGGTTCCACCTTATACTTTAATGGATGAGATAAATGCATATTATGTTATGATGCAAATGGCTTTGGCCTTCACACTAGATGTATTCTATAGTGCATAATTCATGTGTGGGTTATATGTCCTACCATGCAAGAAGAATAGCACCTAACACTTGAAAATGGATAAATTAACCTTTATAAGTGATGGTGCCTCCTTTTAGGGATATGAGATATATGTTCCACTTTGGGCTGTGTCCATTGTTCTAGTGTAGGTGGTGGTTTATTATTTTGAAACGCATGAAGTTTCACTTTCAAAAACTCGTTTGCACTTTTATAGCTTTCAACCTTAAGTTTCAATGCATGCTCACTAAAGTCTAGTTCGTTTGCAAGTGTTTCTAACTCCTTAAAACCATCCTCTAACTCAACATGCTCAAAATTCAAGGATTCATGAGAATTATTTAACTCAAGATACTTCTTGTTTAGTTCATCATACTCATTAATTAAAAAAGCGTGCCCTTTATCTGATGCAATAAGTTCAACTCTAAGACTATCATGCTTCTTTTCTTATTTAAAAAATTTTGAATTTAACATTACAAGCTATTTCCTTAACTTCCTATATGATTAATGTATTTTTTTTATAAATAAATAATGAATCATAATAAGTAAGCTCGCATACCTCTTCCTGATCAAAGTTAACAATAGAACTATCATCCATTAAACATAGATTTGTTACCTTCTCTTCATGTTCTTATTCATAAGAGTTTGAAATTGAATCTTCCCTAAAATCGTTATGTATCTTTTGCTTCTCCCTTTTAAACTTGCCTTCTCTTCACCATTTTCTTTGGTAGGGTAAGTTTTCAAGTTGGGGCAGTTAGATCTTAAGATTCTGGCTCCCTATATGCAAAATAGAAAGTGTCAGAGGAATCTTTTGCAGTTCTACATGATTTACCTTTATTCAAGTGTTGATGATGTCTTTACTTTTGCTTTAAAAAGCTATAAATTTGATGTGTCATTAATTCTATATCATCATCTCCATTAGTTATAGAGTTGTTGCTATTAGAGTCATTGGCCTTCAATGTTACTAATTACATAAACTTGAGTGGAAGAACTTTTGAAAATATATATTTTTGCTCTTTTGAATTTTTGTAGATAAACAAATGTGAAGAAATATTTTATTTTAATTTTTTTCAACAATATTCAAAATAAAGTAAAGCTTAACAATCTCAACAAATACTTGTAAGAGTATAACATATAGAGAAAATTAAAATGCAAAAAAAAAAAATGAAAAGAAAAGTACAATGAGCACACCAGATTTACAATAGTTTGGTCAAACCATGATCTGCATTTACTCCCCGGAGTTCTCCTCTCAGGGTATTGGACAAAACCTTTTAGTGAATCTTCTTTAGGTCCAACAGCAAGGCGGAAAATTTATTGCAAAATCTCTGCCGCCAACATAATGCAATAGAGTACCAAAAACTTTTCCAACCTTCTAGGAGGCTGATAACCTTGAATCTTTTTCGCTCTCCTGGCAAGAGAGAACTTATTATCGTTTTCACCCTCCTAGTGAGACAAAGAGCATAGAAACTTTTTTACCCTCCTGGTGATGCAGAGAACCTAGAATCTTACATCTTGAACACAAATGGTCGGCCATCTTGGATCCCCAAACCTCCATATCGCACCATGTAAAAATCTTCTTTTGTATGAAAATTTAAAAAGAAAACATTTATTGATATTGTAAGAAGTTTAAAGCCCCCATGAACTTTTCATTGTCGCTTGATTATAGCAATTAGAGGACCATAGAAAGGCCATGTTAAATTACATGTTCTATTAAAGAGTGTTCCCATTTATATTGGCCATTAGCTAGATGAGAGACAAAAAGGGTGGGGAAGGGGAAGAAAGCAGGAGCATATCTCAAACACTAACTTGGATGCCCTTAAGGCATATCTTCAGACAGGTCAACTTAGGTCGTAGAGAATAGACGTTGGCAAGCAAAAGGCAATGAAAATGGATGGCCGCAACCGCAAGGTGGAAAAACCTAGGGAGCATGGAAACCTTGCAGAGCTTATGCTAATTGCAATCCCATTTTCTTTTTCTTGAAACATTATAGTTTGGATTTAAAATCAAATCATGTGTATATGGTACGAGAGAAATGGTACGCTATAAACTTAATTTTATAAAAAAATATTAAATATAGTTAAAACATTTATGAACAAGAATAGCATTTTATCCTTTTTATAACGATTAATAACATAATTTCCTTAAATCACGCATACATCACAGACTCCATTGAAATCCTTATAAAAATTTATTAAAACAATTTCATATTTTTATGAAACTTTATTATTATATTGGAACATATACGCTGATTGTAGTCAAATAATAATACCAGAATTTCCTGACTAATTTTAGTTAAGATTTTAAAAAACTCGGGCAGATATACTAAGACAAATTATCTTTTTTTTTAATAAAACAAGTTATTACCGTTCCTTATAAAGTTTTTTTTCTGTTCACTTAAAAATTTATAGGGAGTTAACATAAATATTCTTTTCAAAGAAACTAATGTCAATAGAAATTTTGGAGGATAAGCACTCCTTTTACGTGACGCAAATCCACTAACTAAAAATGGTACTTTGCTCTTATTTCAATAAAAATCATTGACGAAAATTAATCTTTAAGTACACCTATTAATTGGAAGCCTAAGCACACAACCAATAGGCCAAGAAGAGTTGTGTTCCTTTTTTAATTTGACTCTTAACACAATAAGATTTAGGCTTCATTTAAGACGGCTTTTTTTCTACTTCTTAAAGCAATTATGAGTCGAAATTTATTTTAAGAAGCAGAAAGAAAGTCATCCCAAACGAAACCTTAGGTTTCATTTGAAACATTTTTTTAAAGCAATTTTTTAGTACAAAATTTTTTTGTTTCAAATTTTTTTGTAGTTGAAAACTAGTTTAAAAAATAGTAAAAATAGTGACCCCAAACAAAGCCTTAGGTTTTGTTTAGGACGACTTTTTTATTACTTCTTAAAGTAACTTTTTAGAACAAAAATTAAAAATTTGTACTAAAAAATTGCTTTAAAAGTAGTAAAAAAGTCGTTCCAACTGAAACCTTAAATGAGTTAATTATGTGTAATTATGCATAGATCTTAAAACACTATAATATAGGTGGAGAGATCACATAAGATGAAATAAGATATTAATTAAAATACTTTTATAAGTACTGTAAAAAAAATTTTGTCCCTAAACCCTAAACCTCGGCAAAACCTTGTCATGTTCAGAGTTAAAAGAAGTAAGAATCACCAAATTATGTTGAATGATAGGCAAAAATAATTTCAAAAAAAGTTAATAAAATTAAGGTTTAGGGTAACATTAATATATTTTTTTATAAATCTAGTGCCTATGTAAAATAAAGAATTTATCAATTTTAAGCTTTTTTGTTTGTCTCAGCATTTTCATTGTTTAAATTTTTATAATTGTAATATTTCTTTTTATTGCTATTTTAGATAATCTTCAAAAACTTTTGAGCTAATAAATTTTGTTGAAATATAAATGTTTTTCAAAAATAGTATTCAATTTACATAAAATCACAAATTTTTATTAAATTTTTACAATTTTTTTTATCACCATCAATTTCATAACAAATTTTAGAAATTAAGGCTTCGTTTGGGATGGCTATTTTACTGTTTTAGTACAAATTTTTTTATTTTTGTACTAAAACTCCGTTTTAAAAAGCAATAAAAAAGCTGTCCCAAACGAAGCCTAAGACTTCATTTCCGTTTTCTTTCTTACTACTTTGTAAAGTAGTTATACATAAAGTAGAATTTTAAAGTTGTTATAGAAAGCAGCTTCTTAGTACAAAATTTTTTACATAGCTCACCTTGGTTTGCTGATTGGGGGCTTGGCTAATAATCAAAAGATCTTGAGTTTGAGTCTTGCATATGTGTGATGTGTGTGTGAGTTTACTTTTATTGGCCAAAATCTCCCAAAAAAAATGATTAAACTTTTTAAAGAAGTGAAAAAACAGTAACCAAATAAAAGTTATTACATTTGGACGCCGAACACCTCCAGACGCTAATTAGGAGCCTCCACATAATCCAATGCATAATGTATTGCGTGACTTGACGACTGCTGATTGACCTCCGAACGCATTCGATATCTGCACGTAATAATTTCTATAAATCTAAAAGCTCTTTTGATGTTGCAGCTCACAACGTGATGACATATTCATCCATGTTTGATAAGGTGAGGAACCTCTATCATTTTATAATGTCACCTCCATTATACCTAGTGCATTTCGCTTTCTGTCTCCATGTTCGAATATTAGCCATCCATCTCAAATAAAGTTTCAGACTGCTTTCATACTATTTTCTAAATCAATTTTTTAGTAAAAAAGTAAAATAAAATAGAAATTTTTGTACTAGAATGTAGTGAGAAAGCTGTCCCAAACGAAGTCCCATAGCTCTTTTGGTTTGTAAGTTACAAAAATGTTAGAGTTTAATATTTATTTATTTTGATTATGAAATTTAAATCTTCATTTTGTAAATTAGTGAGGTGATTTGTGAGTTGAAACATAGCAAGATTCAATCAAATGATGAATTTAATTAGCTTCTATCTATTTATGAAAACATGATTTATAATTTTAAACAGTCATAAGAATTCTTAATAATGTTATAGGTTGAAAATTAATATGAAAAGATGGAGATGCGAGTCTATGTAAAAGGCTTATTTGATTGTTTGTAAATATAAAATATACCCCATTGGATTCAAATATATCAATAAATAATATCAAAATCTTACAAAAATATATAAATTAGGTCTAAGAGAAAAAGTAGAGAGAAGCCGAAGAAAGGAAAATTAAAGAAAATTATAGCTAAATCAATGTGACTTAAAGTAAATCAAGATGGGGTCTTAACTATGTTGATATATGTGGTGCATTGTTTATGTTATCTAAATATTTTTGTATTCTATTTTAAATTAATGTAAATGATTATGAACACTTCTGAGTTGAACTTCAAGTTTGACTTTTAAAATGACAAAAATGAATGCTTTTAAATGTGATTAGCACGGTTTCAAATACCCTAAATATTCATGCATAAATTTTACTTATCATTCCTCTTTCCTTTTTTTTTTCTGTTCCAAAGTTCTTTCTTTTTTCTTCTCGAACGATCATTAATTTCCTCACGAATTTGAAGAATTTTGTTAAGGTTGATTGGAAATCTCTTTTGTTGGTGACAAAGTGCAACGCGAAGTCACTGTATCGGGTGTATGAGTTTGAGAACAACTATAATGTCTCAATTATTAAATTTGATGATTTCTTAAACTTGTTAAATAAGGTTTGGTCATGTTTTTATGAATGTCATTTCATGCTTTGCTTAGGAATTATATTATTCTTAGTAAAATTCATCCTTTGAGAAACTTCAAGATTGGATTCATGATCAAAAAGTCAATTCATCCTTCTAATGGTCAAAATATGATAGAATTTCATTAGCCTAAATGTAGATCCTCTATTATGAAAGAAAAATATTGAACAAATTACTTTTAATATTGAACCTATAATCTCTAACTTCTTACACAAACACTTAATGAAAATTATGCTACTCAAGTTATAAATGTCTTTTTTATAGGTCAATACAATGACAATAACAACATCAAGCTTTTATCCCACAACTTCGGATCAACAACATGAATTTTTTTTCTCCATTGTGTCCTATTAAAAGTCAAATTCCTCATTTCAATCTAATAAAGAAATGTCATTTTTAATAATTTCTTACCAAGAATTTTTTCTTGGCCAATAATCATACAAAATTCGTTGAAAGAATTAATACCTAATGAGTTAGATGGACTTGCTAAGTGTTGATCTTCAGCTGTAGTTTAATATAGGAAAGATGACAGATAGAAGAATGAAGAAGGAAATAAGAAAAACCAAAAATAGAAAAATAAGAAAGATTGCAATATATATTATGATTCATTCCATTCTCTATACAAATACATCATCTTATACAAATACATGGTTGTTATATAAAGTTGCAAGTTAGTTACACAGCAAGACTATGATTGGCAGCATCTAAAAAGTTCTGAAAATTGTCTTGAAATTGAATATATAGAGGAGTACTTTATACGACACCTTTTTATAGACTCTATATGATATTTTATATCACTTATCATCCCCCCTCAAGCTAATAATGATTTCATGAATTGTTTGTTGCAACTCGAGCTCACGATTTTTATGATTTTGATGATAACAAACATTTTTATATCTCATAGTATTTTTTATTCTATATTTATTTGTGTGTATACTAACATTTCAGGAATACCATGCAATATCAAACAAAGAATCCGAGCTCAATATTGGGTTAAATAATGTTTTGTTGTAAAGGGTTTGTAATATTTATTAATGTAATTTTGTTTTCTTTAGTCAAGTCCTATGAAGGAGTATGCTTGCATGGTGACTATGTACACACACACTCAAGGGAGTGAGATCTACTCAAATCCAAAAGATCAAGTTGTTGAACTAATCGTACCGGTCAATTTTGGTTCGTCCAGGACGATTCTTTATGATCTTGGAAAAGAGCTGCCAATGAAAATTTAGGCAAAAATTTAAGTTTAAAATTTTGTTCTAATCTTCCCGGACGATAAGATTGTCCTGGACGATTAATACAAATCATGTCTAAATTGATCCTGCGATTAGGGAATTAATTATGATTAAGTTTTTCAATCGGATCATCCTAGACAATATGTATATCGTACAAGACGATGTCTGGCGACATACTTGATTTTCCTAAATCGTCAAAGAAGAAATACCATAATTTTTCTTCTAATCAACTTGGATGACCCACAATATCGTCCGGGATGATCTGTACAATTTTGTACTGATCGTCCTGGACTATCCTAATATCGTCCAGGACTATTAGGTTAAATTCTACACATCGCACTGGACAATACTGCGATCGTCCAGGATAATTGTTTACTCCAAAATTGAGTTTTTAGGATTTTTTTAAGCCATCTTTTTAAGCGTATCGTATGGGACAATCCTACGATCATCCTGGATGATATTTGGCACAAAAATTGAGTTTTTAGGGTTTTCATAAGCGCTCTTTTTAAGCATGTCGTACGGGACGATCCGGCGATCGTCCAGGATGATAATGTTGGTTTGGTGCATTTAAGAGCCATTTTGGAGCTCTTCTATTTAGACTTTGTCAAGACACTTGATATGTGTCTGTTGCAGCCATTGAGGCTTCGTTTCTTCTGGAGAAAACTTGAAGAGAGTGCTTGAAAGAGAGAGAGAAAATTATGGAGTTTGAGAGAGGGAGAAGATCCTTGGATGGGGTTTCAAGGGGGGTTTTACATGGTTGCTGCAGCAAGCTTGCGCCTTAGTACTATCAGATTCAAGGCTCATCTTGAGGGAAGTTTTTGAAAGAAGAATATCTCTTTGGTGTCAAAGGACCCGGCTACTCCACCGCATCGGGTAAGGTGGAAGTGATTTTGTAAGGGCTTCTCCGCCTAGCTGTGGGAGCTAAAGGAGAGATACTAAGTTTAGTGCAATACTCGGAGGGTGCCTCTGAGGAGTGGATGTATGTCAAGATTTGACCAAACCACTATAAATCTGGTGTGTTCTTTTTTTTATTATTTCCGCATTTAATATCTGCACTTTGATTTTCTTTATGTTGAATTTTAGTTTGTTTAAGTTTTGTTTTTTATCATGAAAGATTTTTTAAAATACCAATTCACCCCCCCCCCCCCCCCCCCCCCCCCAAACCCCCCCCTCTTAGTTAGCCTTGGGCTAGTTCATAAGGGCTTAAAATCCCTATCTAACTTTCATTGTTAACTTGTCTTAGGTAGATGAAATCAAGTTGATGCAAGATACTTATTAAATATATTTGTAGATTGGTCTTGAAAAGCTGATGAATTGAAATGTGTTTAGCTTAAATGCAGTCACTAATGAAAATCAATCTCAAAATATTATGTACCGGTATGAAAAATAGGTTTATTTACTAATGCAAGTGCTAATATACTTATGGAAAAGTAGTGTCGGCGCAATGATAGAAATTTGAAAATATGCAAGTATTCTTCTTATCCATGTAATTTCACTTGCTCATGCTGCTAATGTTGTATATTTCACCTTTGTGGATGATCTAGGCACTATTGGTTATTTCTTAACATCCCAAGTCACCATGGGTTTGCCTAGTAATACATAAAAACCAAAAATATAGATCAATGATCAATTTTATCGGATGTCCAATCAGAATTTGAATAAGCTATTATTTGTAGTTCATCAGGAATGATTAGAAGAGCAAAGGTGATAATGCATTGTAGATACTGAAAAATACATTTTAACATCTAGAAATGAATAAATAAGCTCTTGTGCATGTGTTGGTAAAGCTAATTTATATCAAATGCAATATCAGACCTACTTTTGGTTAAATATAATATAGAGAAGTCTAGCTGCCTATAATGTTCAACTTGATTATATAAAGCAAAGTTACATCACGCGAGGGTAGCTTAGATGGAAGGGGAGTCTAAACTAATTCGCAATCACGCATTCCATCCTTAACAAGAAGCTCAAAGATATACCTGGATTGTGTAAGTAGTAACCCATTATTAATGCAAAGCTCTTCAATGCTAAGAAAGTGATGAACTTGACCAATATTTTTCATGAGAAATCTATTTTATAAATTATGTAGCAGTTGTTCAATGGCAAGACTATCATTTCGAATAAATATCATCAACATAGACTAGGATACATATTTTGGTGTAGCCTTTATGAAGAATTAGGAAGGATGATTAGGAGTTCTTATATGAAACCCATAATGTAACAAATGAGAGGAAAAAGTGGAAACCCACTATCTTGAAGTTTTTTTAAGCTCATAAATATCCTTATGAAGTCCATAAACATTGTATAAATCTTTGAATCCAAGGGGTTCCTCCATATAAACAACTTTATCCAATGGTCCATAAAGAACGACAATTTTGTCATCCAGTTAATAAACGAGCCACTTGAAAGTGATGGAAATTATAAATAGATGAGAATTTTTGGGAATTAGGAAACAAGAATAAATTTACCATTATAATCAACACCAAATTCTTGTGAATATGATCAAAGGCTATCCATATACCAATAATAACATCTCCTCAATCATGTTGAGCCTCAATTAGTGAATATGATCAAGATGGTTGGCATTTACAATGGGTTTAGGCTATTTATGAAGATAAATTTTGCCTTCCAGCCTTGTACCTTATTCTCCATCTCTACTAACTTCATCTCCACCTATAAAAAATAAAACAAACTTATGATGATGTGGCTTCACCAAGAAGAAATGTCTAAAGAGGTTCATCGACCAAGGCCACTTAAACTCACCAAAAATAAAGTAAATGGCACCACCGAAGAAATTAATTTTTTGTAAAACCTCTGCAAGGATGACGCCATAAAAGTTGATGATGTCAACTAGCTCATTGCATAGAGGAAGTCATAACCCCCAAGGTGAAGTGGTAAATGGGGACAAAATACTCAACATCATAAAAGGTATTTATGCTCTCATCCTCATTGGGAGCATGTACACTGAACCCACTCAATGCATGGTAGTAGCCAAAATACTCTCTTGGTTTGTGCTCACTTGTGCCTTCGACTTATTGTCAATTTGAATGAAATCAGTCACACACTTGTGGAAGGAAGACATCTCAATTCAACATACTCACAAGAAGGAAATCAAGACAAATGGAAGTTAATTCGTATGGGATCCTACTCAACGCATTATAGAAAAAATTATCCTAAATATTACTGAATGCACAACCAAATTTTTATTTAATGCCATGATCTTATTTTCTCTCTCCATCATTTTCAAAGAGATTTTGGTAGATTTTCCTTACTTGTTTATTGAATAGTTTTTTTTTTTTTTTTTTTTTTTTTTAGGAAATGCAAGTTGCATTAAATACAAAGAAAAAACAACCTAATACAAACTAGGAAATAAGAAACTAAAAGATCCTTGATGAAAAGGATCCTTATTGAAAGCAATTTTGTTATCATTAAACCTATTAATTTGAAATGAAATCCACTATTTCCTATTTTGAAACCATTGAGATGCAGGGGATACCAATAATTTGAAACAACCCAAAGGTTGGTTAGTTTCCAAGGTTCCCATCCGGTTAAAGAATAGAATCCAGTAACGATCCCATAAACAAATATAGTAGGTTTAAAAAACAAAAATGCCAAAAGAAAAAAAACAGCAATAAAGGAAAATCAAAAGAAAATTACAAAAAAGATAAGACATTCTCAAAATACCTATAAAATCCAATGATAGGTATTTTAGAAGTCTTTTCCAAAAACCAATTATGTAATACCAAGCAAAAAAAATGGAAAATTCTTTGATAAGAATTTCCGTCTTCATGACTCCAATGGCTTTGTAAATTTAGATGAGAAAATCAGGTATCATATTACTAAAAGGTTTTGGGAAGAACTCTTCAAATCGTTCTTCACTTTGTGATTAGCGATCCTCCTCCTATTATGATCTTTCACTTGTCCTAGCTCTTGTAGTTCTTTGAATAGCTTGGGTTCAGAACCGGATAGCTCCAATGAAGTACTTTTTTTCTCCTTTAATAAAGCAGTTTTATTGAATTTCAAACTTATTGTAGAAGAAGGAGATATGGAATTAGAAAATCCATCTCTTAGTTTATCATTATAAGAAGATAATCCCGAAATATTATCAGCTTTAGAAGGAGTCAAAATCGTAACCCGCTCCTTCTTAATCTTCTCCATAACAGCCTCCATCATTTGTGGAACTTGAAAATTCAAATTCTCAGCAATCTTAGGAGTATCTGTTGGAATAACAGAATTTTGTCCAGCTGGATTTTTCGGGAATAAATCCGGCTGAAGCTCCTCAACATCCTTATCTACCTCCATGCTTGGTGGGATTTCAAAATTTGAATTTGGGATCCCGAATTTTCTGCACTGATGTTTTGAACTCCGGTAGAACCTTCCTCATCTATAGGAATAACCGAATCAAATTCAGTAATTTCACCTCTAATTTCAGGAATCAATGAACCAGCTTGATTATTTTCAGTATTTGTATTTTGAGCTATATCCGGCTCAACCAATAATTTAGAATTAAGGCTAACAGCACCTTCTTCTCTTCCCTTAATTTCAGCATCTTTTTTTCAGCTGTCTTCAATGTATGGCGTTCTGAATTTGAACCACCATAGCTCCGGCGAACTGGTTGGAATTCTGAACCGTGTTTTAAATAAGAATCCCTCTTAACACTTTTAATATTTCTTTTGGATTTGAATTTAACGTGCATCCAATGTCTGTAAGACCTATCTTCAACTAATAAAGGATCTTTGGGAACTTCCTTGTCAATTAAATCTGGCTTTTGAAAATCATTTGGAAATACCACATCTCTATGTCCAATTCTTCCACATTTGAAACAGATAGAAGATAAATTATCAAATTCAAATTTTTGAAAAAATTTGCCATGCATACCTTCAACCCAAATACCACAAGGGAGTTTCGAGTTCAATTTTACACGAACACATGCTCTAGCGAATTCCCTTCTCCCCCATCTAAACATATTGCCATCCAATAATAAAGGAGTCCCTATACTCGAAATAGTTCTTGTAATGTTGGTTTCATCCTAGCAGTGTAATGGAAAGTGAGGAAGACGAACCCAGATTGGAGAAGAAATTCCATCCAAGGAATAAGGAGAAAAATTGGGAGTCCATTTATCTAGACCAATGACAAAACCTCCCACATACCATGGACCTACATTGAGAACTTCCTCCATTGCTTCTTGAGATTGAAAAGAGCACAGGAACCAATCTAATCCCAGAGAAGTAATATGAAATCCTCCAAATTTACCCCATTGCCTTCTTAATTCAAAAGCACAATTTGAAAAGGGCAATTTTTTGCAAAGGATCTTCACCACCAAAGAATTTCTTAGAACATGAACATTGGATACTTGTTTTTCCAAG
Organism: Dendrobium catenatum; assembly: GCF_001605985.2. Classification (NCBI taxonomy): domain Eukaryota; kingdom Viridiplantae; phylum Streptophyta; class Magnoliopsida; order Asparagales; family Orchidaceae; genus Dendrobium; species Dendrobium catenatum. Next base: position 8,304,522 of record NW_021318693.1, read on the forward strand.
TCAAGTTTAACCACATTATCATCTTTATTACCTTTATGAATTTTAGATGAATTAATTTTAATGTGTGGTTTTTTACTCCACACATTAGAATTATTCAAATTGTGATCGGAGCCACTAGAGGTGGAAGCCTCAAAATCATTTGCTCTAGGGATCAAAGCCAGCAAAGATGAACACGACTTACTTATCAAAGCATCCAATAATTCTTTTCCTTTACCACTTTCCATCAAAGCTTTTTCCTTAGAAGCCAAACCTCCCTCTCTAATAACTAGAGGAGAGTTAAAAAAACTAGAAAAGTTGCGATTGAATGTAAACCTACCTTTTGTATCCAACAAAGTTGGACGCGCGGTAGATCTAAGGGAATAGGTGTTCCAGTCATCCAAGGATGACCGGCCACCATCCTCCATTTACAAAGAATGCAGTCGAAAATCTCCTTCCAAATCCTTCCTCAAATTGTGGAGCTTCTCTCTCTTCACGCCTTCTCAGTTGAGATAGCCTTCATTGAATAGTTGACATTAAGGCATTTCACTCACACTCACCCAAAGCATTATTCTAGCAAGATACCAAACATCAAAGTTCAAAAAAAAAAAAAAATCTAAGTTTTTATGCAACACTCAAAGCTCACACACGTTGTTGTTGTTGTGACTAAAGCCTGAGTACTCATAAGATACTTGCATTCACCATTCATGTAATACTTCATGCAATCAAGAGAAAACAAGAAAATATGGGAAATAAAACTGGCACAAGAATGAATAATCTTATTCCATACATGTATTCACTACATCAAATAAAGTAAGTGGTATGAGGACGTTTGCCACCATGGTGCATCATGCAAATATGGCCATTTGACATCACTAGTGTTAATCTCCTCGCTCCTTCCAAGTACTCCAACATAAAGGAAGCATCGGTTAGGAAGCTATATTGCTTCAATGAGTAAATGTTCTACCTGACTTTTACCCTCAAATAGCTAACTGGAGTTCTTATCTCAAGGTGACGCATTCTCATGCCAACGACATACACACTCATCTTGGCATTCTCCTTCATCTTCTTAGTGACGCCATCCATAGCAGTTGCCTCTCATGAGGAAGCAAGGGCATCCACTCCATATAGATTTAGCATATGCTCCACAATTAAGAGTCACATAATAACCTCATTCAATGTGACATGGTACAAACGGAGAATGGTGTCTCTAAAGCATATTGAAAACAACAATGTTATGGTCTTCTCCTTGTGAACCTCACAATCACAAAGGTTGAGCAGTGTCATGTCAAAGTGGTTCAATGAATTCATTAGGTTTATAGTAAACTGAGCAGTATCTTCTCATGTACTTTCCTATTTAAACATGGGTATTAAAAATTAAACTCCATCATTCACTCACCCTTCGCTACTCATCTATCAAAGGGTCAAGTGAATCAAGGAACTAAATGTATACCAATATATTATATAGGGATTTAGCATGTACCCATTGGGTCATGATAGAGCAACCAGCCCTTCAAGGGGGGCCCACGGCAAGAACCCAATTAAGGGATCTTAGGGGAATGACATTCACCAAGCATTTAAAGGAAGACACGCTCCAACCATATCAATAGGCTTCACCTGCTTAAGCTTGTTGGAGAACTCGACCTGGACTGGAGGATTTTCATATTTCTTGCCAAATCAATAACTTTACACCTACTACATGCTACGCTTCATAATTAATTACTCACTCCATTCCAAAGTGATCATCCCTTCATCCAAACTCAACTACAAAAAAGTGCCCAATTTAAAAGCCCCTAATTTTCTCTATTATGATCGATAGTTCATTAAGCCAGTCTTGTTTACAATCCCATATCCCTCACCTTCCCATCTTGGCAATCCAAGGCTCAACATAGGTCAAAAACAGCTGCCATAGCACTTTGAAACAAGCTCATAGAACTTTTCTCTCTTAATTTACACTATTGAGCTCACCAAGCTTGTCCACACTATGGCACTCATCTACCACACCTTTAGTAGTTTTGAACTCACCCAAATATAGACCGACAGAACTCCGTGACCTTCACTCTCCCTCTCAATCAAAGGGGAACACATGTCTAGAGCATTATGTAGCATTGTATATGTGAACTATGTGGTGTTGTACTTTTTTTATTTTTTCTACTTATTCAACCTTTCTCGTAGCCTCCATGACCCTATAAATATGGTGTCATGAGGAATTGTTTGAGGACCATTTTCCTTCTTGTTATAGTGGAAACCCTATTAGTTTAAGAGATCTAATTTTTTTAATGCTTTCTAAATTCTCTCTCACTCACTAATTATTTTCTTTATTCTCCATTCTCACCAAAGCTCCTACTCAACTGCTCACTAGTCAACCAGCTAGTAATGTCTGGTGTCACCATAGACAAATTCTAGTCAAGTAATATAAAAACAAGAAAAATTATATATATTTTAAAATATGATTTATGTAATACAATATAGGTGCATTTAAAATGTAAATTATTTTTTTAGTTAATTTTTTATTTATTTAGTATTTTATGAAATAAAATTAGAGTTTCTACAATTATTTTGAAGATAAAATGATAAAATTTTTAAGAGATGTGAATTAAATTTTAAAGATAGCTGTGCCAATGTTTTTTTCTTTTGAGATATATAACTGAAAAAAAAAATGTCATTATCATAACAATTTTGAAGACAAAGCAATAATGTTAACGATATTTATATGAAATATAAAGACTTAACGGACTGTCAGAGATCTAAAACTCACGAAGATAATTTATTTTTAAAAAAATCTCTATTACATATATGCACTGACATCTTGATATAAATATTTTTACATGTAATGTCAAATTTAACTTATAAATTTCTCCAAGAAAAGGATGATTTTATTTTATACTAAAAAATGAGTGAAAATTAAATGATCATTTTCTTAAATATATTTTTCATCCAAAAACAATAATAAAGAGACCTAATAAAAGTGTATTTCATAAATATTAATATTCTATTTTATTAAAGTCAATTCATTCTAGAAAGTTGTATTGATTTTCCGCACAAGCTTGATGAAGGCAATTATTTAGTATATTGCGCACGCCTAACATTCTAGAAATCTCTTAGTACTCATTTGACATGAGGAGAAATTATTTTGTGTGGACCGGAAGAACCTTCGAATATGTGAATATATATACTGTGTATACAGTGTGTATCGAATTTTTATACACATTGTGTACACTCACAATTCGATTGATTCTTTCCATTCAGACTTCGCACAGAATAATTTCTCTAGTACAAGAAAAAGGTTTTTGGTTTGAGGATTATTAGAAAATTAAATTAAAAATTTATTGTAATTAAAAGCGCAATATGTGATTGAAACTCTCAATGTGGAATTTGAAAATCAAGCTCAATCTAATTGGCTATTATGAAAAGTTAGTGGATTTGATCAAAATCTAAATAAATATAAATTTGGGCTAAGAGAAAAAGTAGAGAGAAAATAAAGAAAGGAAAATGAGAGAAAATTATATCTAAATCAAAGTGACTTAAAGTCAATCAAGATGGGGTTTAGCTTAACTATGTTGACATATATGATGCATTGTACTTTGAGTTCTCTAAATATTTTTGTACTCTAACTTAAATTAATGTAAATGATTATGAACACTTCTGAGTTGAACTTCAAGTTTGACTTTTAAAATGGCAAAAATGAAGGCTTTTAAATGTGATTAGCACGGTTTCAAATACCCTAAATATTCATGCATAAATTTTACTTATCATTCCTCTTTCCTTTTTTTTTTCTGTTCCAAAGTTCTTTCTTTTTTCTTCTCGAACGATCATTAATTTCCTCACGAATTTGAAGAATTTTGTTAAGGTTGATTGGAAATCTCTTTTGTTGGTGACAAAGTGCAACGCGAAGTCACTGTATCGGGTGTATGAGTTTGAGAACAACTATAATGTCTCAATTATTAAATTTGATGATTTCTTAAACTTGTTAAATAAGGTTTGGTCATGTTTTTATGAATGTCATTTCATGCTTTGCTTAGGAATTATATTATTCTTAGTAAAATTCATCCTTTGAGAAACTTCAAGATTGGATTCATGATCAAAAAGTCAATCCATCCTTCTAATGGTCAAAATATGATAGAATTTCATTAGCCTAATGTAGATCCTCTGTTATAAAAGAAAAATATTGAACAAATTACTTTTAATATTGAGCCTATAATCTCAAACTTCTTACACAAACACTTAATGAAAATTCTGCTACTCAAGTTATAAATGTCTTTTTTATAGGTCAATACAATGACAATAACAACATCAAGCTTTTATCCCACTACGTCGGATCAACTACATGAAATTTTTTTCTCCATTGTGACCTATTAAAAGTCAAATTCCTCATTTCAATCTAATAAAGAAAGGTAATTTTTAATAATTTCTTACCAAGACTTTTTTCTTGGCCAATAATCATACAAAATTCGTTGAAAGAATTAATACCTAATGAGTTAGATGGACTTGCTAAGTGTTGATCTTCAGCTGTAGTTTAATATAGGAAAGATGACAGATAGAAGAATGAAGAAGGAAATAAGAAAAACCAAAAATAGAAAAATAAGAAAGATTGCAATATATATTATGATACATTCCATTCTCTATACAAATACGTCATCTTATAAAAATACATGGTTGTTATATAAAGTTGCAAGTTAGTTACACAGCAAGACTATGATTGGCAGCATCTAAAAAGTTCTAAAAATTGTCTTGAAATTGAATATATAGAGGAGTACTTTATACAACACCTTTTTATAGACGCTATATGATATTTTATATCACTTATCATCCCCCCTCAAGCTAACAATGATTTCATTAATTGTTTGTTGCGACTCAAGCTCACGATTTTTATGATTTCGATGATAACAAATATTTTTATATCTCATAGTATTTTTCATTCTATATTTATTTATGTGTATACTAACATTTCAGGAATACCATGCAACATCAAACAAAGAAGCAGAGCTCAAGATTGAGTTGAATAATGTTATGTTGTAAAGGGTTTGTAATATTTATTAATGTAATTTTGATTTCTTGAGTCAAGTCCTATAAAAGAGTATGCTTGCATGGTGACTATGCACACACACACTCAAGGGAGTGAGATCTACTCAAATCCAGAAGATCAAGTTTTTGAACTTCGTACTGGTCAATTTTGGATCGTCCAGGATGATTCTTTATGATCTTGGAAAATAGATGCCAATGACAATTTGGCAAAGATTTAAGTTTAAAATTTTGTCTTAATCGTCCCAGACAATAAGATCTTCCTGGATGATTAATACAAATCATGCCTAAATTGATCCTGCGGTTAGGGGATTAATTATGGTTAAATTTTTCAATCGGATCATCCTAGACAATCTATATATCGTACAGGATGATGTCTGGCGACATACTTGATTTTCCTAAATCGTTCAAGATGAAATACCATAATTTTTCTTGTAATCGACCTGGACGATCCACAATATCGTCAAGGATGATCTATACAATTTCGTACTAATCGTCCTGGACTATCCTAATATCGACCAGGACTATCAGGTCAAATTCTGCACATCGTAGTGGACAATACTGCGATCATCCAGGATTATTTTTTGCTCCAAAATTAAGTTTTTAGTATTTTTTAAGCCCTCTTTTTAAGCGCATCATACGGGACAATCCTGCGATCATCCTGGATGATATTTGCCACCAAAATTGAGTTTTTAGGGTTTTTAGAAGCGCTCTTTTTAAGCATGTCGTACGGGACGATCCGGCGATTGTCCTGGACGATAATGTCAATTTGGTGCATTTAAGAGACTTTTTGGAGCTCTTCTATTTAAGCTTTGTCAAGACACTTGATATGTGTCTTTTGCAGCCATTGAGGTTTCGTTTCTTCTGGAGAAAACTTGTAGAGAGAGCTTGAAAGGGAGAGAGGAAATGATGGAGTTTCAGAGAGGGAGAAGATCCTCGGAGGTGGTTTCAAGGGAGTGTGGAGGGGGTTTTACACGATTGCTCCAACAAGCTTACGCCTTAGTACCATCAGATTCAATGCTCATCTTGAGGGAAGTTTTGGGAAGAAGAAGATCTCTTTGGTGTCAAAGGATCCGACTACTCCGCCGCACCGGGTAAGGTGGAAGTGATTTTGTAAGGGCTTCTTCGCTTAGTTGTGGAGGCTAATAGAGAGACACTGAGTTTAGTGTAATACTCTGAGGGTGCCTCCGAGGAGTGGACGTAGGTCAAGGTTTGACCGAATCACTATAAATCTGATGTTTTCTTTCCTTTATTATTTCCTCGTTTCATATCCGCACTTTAATTTTCTTTGTGATGAATTTTGGCTTGTTTAAGTTTTGTTTTTGATAGTGAAATATATTTTAAAATATACCAATTCCCCCCCCCCCCCTCCCCTCTTGGTTAGTCTTGGGCTAGTTCATAAGGGCTTATCCTTAATGAACTTTCAAATGGTATTAGAGCAGGATTCATAAAAAGGAGTTTTTAAAAACTTTTGAATTTTGATCCATGGCTAATTTTTACAATCATAATATTATAAAAGGTTATTCAATGATCAAACCACCTTTATTTGAAAAAATTACATTTAATTTTTAAAAATTTTGTATGTCTACTTTCTTACAATCAATTGATTATCGAATGTGGCATTTGATTTTAAATGGTTATTATGTACTGTCATATGTTATAGATGGAATTAAAACTGATATTCCTTTTAATCAATGTAGTAGGGAAGAACAAACCAATGCTTAACTGAATTCAAAATATTTAAACTTTTTTTTTATGCTTTAAATTATGAAGATTTTATGTTAGTATCCACGTGCACTGCTGGTAAGGAAATTTGGAATAAATTACACACCATATACGAAGGCACTAGTGAAATCAAGCAATCCAAGTTGAATATTTTAATGCATGACTATGAACTATTTTACATGAAACTTTATGAGACGATCATAGACATGTATACTAGGTTTATTCAAATTGTGACATCATTGCATGCTTTAGGTAAAGAATTTTCAAACTTTGAAAAAGTCAATAAAATTTTACATTGTCTACTTCATAATTTTGATGCCAAAGTTATTGCTATTTATGAATCAAAAAATTTGAATAAATATTTTATTAATAATTTGATTGGATCTCTCATTGCCTACCAGTAAAGTTTGAGTCAAAGACTTTTGAATGCAGGTGAAATGATAGTGCTAAAAAGCTGAAGACATGGAGAAAAGTGGCTTAGTAGATGACGAAAGTGATGCGTTAATAAGAAAATTGAAAAGCTTACTAAAGCATAAGAATATGCATCAACAAAAGTAGAACAAAGGTAAAAATGATAAGAATGTTAATAACTTTTTTTATGTTATTTGCTTTGGGTGTAGGAAACCTGGACATATGAAAAAATCAGTGCCCTAATTTGAGAACTCTTCCTGCAAAAGAAAAGGGCAAAGCAGAGCAAATTATAAAAAGGAAAAATAACGAAAAGTAAAAAATCTACTGGGCAGACCTAGCTTCTAAATTATCAGATCATGAGCAAGATGACATTTAAACCCTTATTTGTGTGTTTATTTATTTATGTATACATGCTTTTGTTCGTTGTGCTTTTATTTATTTTCTGTATTTTCTTTTGGTTTAGTTTTTCTTTATTTTTTTTCGTTAAATTTTTAAATTAGTTTTTATATTTTTTGTTAAGTTTTCTCTGATCAACACACACATTTCACCTTTTTATTTTGTATACACTTTAAAAAATAAAATCTTTTTTAAAGATAATTTTTTTTTATAAATAAAAATTTTACCTCCTTTTTTTTTGAACTCTTATGTAAGTTGTGGTTAACTTCACTAAAAATAGTCAAATGAAGGAAACTCATGATTTTGTCTCTCTATCTATTTTTTTAAAGAGGTTTTTTTACTTTTGATTCAAAATCTTCATCATATTATGAATTGGATTTTGAAACTGAACTGTTTAATCTCTTGATTTTTTGTCTTTCGCATAGGGATCTTTTGCAAGTTGTTAAATCAACCTCATAATTTTTTTAATCAAGTAATTTATTTTTGTTAATATAATGGGTTTATTTTAGTTTTTAAAAAATTTCAAAAAAGTAGCATATTTGATTGAAAACAAATGTCCAATGATGCTAAATAAAAAGAATTGGTCAATAACGTCAAATCAAAAGATGCACAATGACGCCAAATTGAGAAAGATACACAAAGTGTATCAAAAAGTAAAAGTTACATAAAGTGCGTCAAATAATTGACAAGAGGCATAAAATGAGCCCATAAAAAGTAAGCTTATCTTTCTTTAACTTCTTAAATCTTAAGAAAACCCTTTTATCTATTGATATTTTTGATACTTGAGCTTGAAAATCAGGATTCTTGATTCACCAATTTTGCATAAATCTTCTATTAGATATATTTCATGAAATGAGTTTTAAAAATATTACTATTTCTTTTTTTAATTTGTTCCTTGATTTAGATATTGTATTAAAAAGTTTTTGAGCCTTCAAAAGAACTTGAGCTTGGATTAACAATTTTTGAATTTCTAGCCTTTCTGGATTATGTGTTGTCAATACATTCTTTACTAAGTTTTTGAATAAAATAAAGAGGTAACTTTCTCATTTTAAGAATATTAGTTTTTTTTTTCACTTAATTAGGGATCATTTTATTTTTTAATCATTCTGATTGTTTGTGTCCTTCTTCTTTTAGATAATGTCAAAGGGGGAAACGTACTATTGCTTTTGCTTTTATTTCTTTTTTAAATAAAAAAATAAAAAATAAAAATGTTTGTTTTCACCTATTTTTAAATTTTTATCTTAGTGAAAGGGACTTTAAGAGAAAATACTTTTAGTTTGTAACTTCACCAGTAATGTTTGTCATCATCAAAAAGGGGGAGATTGTTGCGACTCAAGCTCACGAGTTTTATGATTTTGATGATAACAAACATTTTTATTTCTCATAGTATTTTTCATTCTATATTTATTTGTGTGTATACTAATATTTCAAGAATACATTCAACATCAAACAAAGAATCAGAGCTCAAGATTGGGTTGAATAATGTTATGTTGTAAAGGGTTTGCAATATTCATTGATTTAATTTTGATTTCTTGAGTCAAGTCTTGTAAAGGAATATGCTTGCTTGGTGATTATGCACACACACAGTCAAGGGAGTGATATCTACTCAAATCCAGAAGATCAAGTTTTTGAACTACTCGTACTGGACAATTTTGGATCGTCTAGGATGATCCTTTATGATCTTGGAAAAGAGCCACCAATGACAATTTAGGCAAAGAATTAAGTTTACATTTTATTCTAATCATCCCGGATGATAAGATCATCTTGAACGATTAATACAAATCATGCCTAAATTGATACTGTGATTAGGGGATTAATTATTGTTAAATTTTTCAATCGGATCATTTTGGACGATTTGTATAACGTACAGGATGATGTCTGGCGACATGCTTGATTTTCCTAAGTCATCTAAGATGAAATACCATAATTTTTCTTGTAATCATCCTGGACGTTATATAATATCATCCGGGATGATCTGTATAATTTTGTACTGATCATCCTGGACTATCTTAATATCGTTCAGGACTATTAGGTCAAATTATACACATCGTACTGGACGATCCTGCGATCGTCCAGGATGATTTTTGGCGCAAAAAATTAAATTTTTAGGGTTTTTTAAAGCCCTCTTTTTATGCACATCATACGAGATGATCCTGCGATCATCCTAGATAATATTTGGCACCAAAATTGAGTTTTTAGGATTTTTAGAAGTGCTCTTTTTAAGTATATCATACGGGACGATCCGGCGATCGTCCTGGACGATAATGTCAGTTTGGTGCATTTAAGAGCCTTTTTGGAGCTCTTTTATTTAAGCTTTGTCAAGACACTTGATATGTGTCTTTTGCAGCCATTGAGACTTCGTTTCTTCTGGAGAAAACTTGAAGAGAGTGCTTGAAAGTGAGAGAGGAAATGGTGGAGTTTGAGAGAGGGAGATGATCCTTGGATGGGGTTTTAAGGGAGTATGGAGGGGGTTTCACACAGTTGCTCCGGCAAGCTTGCGCCTTAGTACCATCGGATTCAAGGCTCATCTTGGGGGAAGTTTTTGGAAGAAGAAGATCTCTTTAGTGTCAAAGGATCAGGCTACTCCGCCGCGCCGGGTAAGGTGGAAGTGATTTTGTAAGGGCTTCTCCGCCTAGCTGTGGGAGCTAAAGGAGAGACACTAAGTTTAGTGCAATACTCGAAGGGTGCCTACGAGGAGTGGATGTAGGTCAGGGTTTGACTGAACCACTATAAATCTGGTGTGTTCTTTCCTTTATTATTTCTGCATTTAATATATGCAGTTTTATTTTCTTTGTGGTGAATTTTAGTTTATTTATGTTTTGTTTTTTATCATGAAATATTTTTTAAAATACCAATTCACCCCCCCTTCCTGTTGATTAGCCTTGGGCTAGTTCATAAGGGCTTAACATCCCTAACGAACTTTCATTGTTAACTTGTCTTAAGTAGATGAAATCAAGTTGATGCAAGATACTTATTAAATATATTTGTAGGTTGGTCTTGAGAAGCTTATGAATTGAAATGTGTTTAGCTTAAATGTAGTCACTAATGAAAATCAATCTCAAAATATTATGTATCGGCATGAAAAATAGGTTTATTTACTAATGCAAGTGCTAATATACTCATAGAAAAGTGGTGTCGGTGCAATGATAGAAATTTGAAAATATGCAAGTATTCTTCTTATCCATGTAATTTCACATGCTCATGCTGCTAAAGTTGTATATTTCACCTTTGTGGATGATCTAGGCACTATTTTGTATTTCTTAACATCCCAAGTCACCATGGGTTAGAAAACTTTTTTTTAAGTCCCCTTTGAAAGTAGTGAGAGAAGCTCCTGGATTTTTAATAGAAAACTTCTTTAAAATTAAAATTTTAACGGTCCGATTTTGGTGGCGGTTATTCTCCGTCGATGGGATTGGACGCGGCGTTCGCCGCAGACCACCGGATTCCGCCAGGCGATACTTCTCGCATTTCTGTTCATGAAGATGGTTTGATCATAGCTCAAATATCTGGTACTTTCAAAATTAATGAACCATCTGAAATGGTTTAGAAGAAATCTCTGATTGTTAAAAGGCAAAGGAAAAGGGGTTTTGAATCAATCTCCTGTGAAGATCTTCAAGTCTCCAGTTGGTTACAAAAAGGATTTAACAGACAATGGAGCGTCGTCTTTGTCTGGGCTGAATTTGTTTGTGAATAAATTCAACAATCCGGCATTCAAGCCAACAATTAGTTGAGAAAGGAATCTCGTTTTCTCAGAAACTGATGTCTAACTCATAAGATATTTGAGGTAATGCCGAGGTGGATAACTTCAGTAATGAATCTTTGCCCAATCCTGCTGATGCTTGGTCCAGGAAACCTAATATCAAAGTTTCCTTCAAGGGAAATGAATCTTTTCTTTCAGATAATGGTGATGCTGTTAAATTGAATGAAGACTGTTTGAAAATAAATGCAGATAAATTACAATTGTCTTTGGTGGTAAAGGTTTTTGGAGATAATTATAAAGTTTATGTGATTGCTAGAGAACTACGTCGCCAATGGAGTCAATTTGGGAAGTTCCATATCACTTCCCTTGGACTTGGCTGGACTTTATGCTCTTTTTTTGATAAGGATGCTGCTGATAAAGTGTTGGAAGGTGGTCCATGGTATGTAAATGGTCATTTCGTGGGTATTGACAAATGGTCTCCAATGTTTTCTCCTACCTCCTTAAAAGGTCTATCATCCCCAATTTGAGTCAGATTTCCTCATCTCCCTTTGATTTGTTGGGATGAAGAAAATGTGACTAGAATTTCTAGTAAAATCGGAGTTCCATTGTGGATTGATGGAAATATGTTTCAATGGAGCAAGAAGGAGTATGCAAGAATCTGCGTTCATACGCAACTAGATCAGCAATTTCCTAAGGGAGTTTGGATTGAAGGATCCTTTGGTCGCTTCTTTCAAAAGGTAGAATATGAGAAAGTTTCCAAATTTTGTTTTAAGTGTGGGAAAATTGGTCATCTTGAGGCCAATTGTAGAGATGGGATGTTAACAAATCAAACGGCTACAGCTAAAACATTGGATAAGGAAACTCTGGCTTCTACCATTCAGTCTCAACAAGTTACAGATTCTAATAAAGATTATGGGCCATGGATCCTAGTCCAAAATTCATGGAGAAGGAGGAAGCCAACATTTGTTAAGGAGAAGGAAATCATCAAAAAATCTTCCTACAGGAAGACCAAGAATGTTTATGTTCAGAAATCATACTCCAAGCCGTCAATAAGCTCTGTTAATGAAGAAGTTGGCAGGATTTTGCATTTGATCTTGATAGAGTTGATGAAGGTATTCTTGATCCTGCTGCTAAAAAGGATATGAATGTAGGGAACAAGATGAATCCTAATCCTGAAGTCAACATGGAAGATATTTTGAAAGAAGACTTCTTATTGAGTGGAGTCTTAACAGGAGAAAATAGATATTCGAAGATGACAGTTCTGCTTCCTTCAAATAAATCTAATACAGATGGAGATCTGAATAAGTTCAATTTGCTGGAAGGACTCAATCCAGAAGATGAATCTTACATGGTGGATGAAGTAGGAGGTCTTGAAGAAGGAGAAATTGATAAATCTTCTCCAAATGTTCATACAACAGTCAAGATGGAAGATCCTGTGAGAAGCAAAGGTAAACTCATTAAAGAACTTAATTATTTGGGAAGAGACAAATTTTATTACAAAAAAGGAAAGGAGAAGCTAATAAGAGGACTAAAAATGGGAACAACCCCATTTTTAAATCCAAATGATGTCTCTATCATTTTGGAATTGTAAAGGGGCTAGGAAGGTTGAGGCCTCTCAATATTTAAGGGAATTCGTCAAGGATCTTGATGTTTTTTTTGTTGGACTTATTGAAACCAAAGTCCAAACTTTTGACAGGAAGGAAATAAACAAATTAATTGGTAGCAATTGGGATTTCTTTAATGTTCCAGCATAAGGTTTGTCGGGGGGGGTCCTAATTTGTTGGAATTTTAGCATATGTAATTTCAATACCATCCATTTTTCTAATCAAGTTGTTATTGGCCAATTGAAGATGCATAATGGAAGTGAATGGCTTATTTCCACTGCATATGGAAGCAAAGAAGTATATAAAAGAAGACTTCTCTGGGAAGATCTTCAAAAATTTACTAATTCTAACATTCCTTGCATAATTGGAGGTGACTTTAATTGCATTCTCTCACAGGAGGAGAAGAGAGGTGGGAAGAGATTTGTTTTTTCTCAAGGCCCTCAAGATATGCAAATGTTTATGAAGAGGTGTGATTTTCATGATATTGGGATCATTGGTCCCAAATTTACTTGGTGTAACAATAAAATTGGTGGAGCTCGCATCCTTGAAAGGTTAGACCGGTGTTTACTGAATTCAGCAGCTTTAAATATCATTCAATCGGTAGCAGTTCATCATCTTGGAAGAATTTCTTCTGACCATTGTCCAATAGCCATCAGCATTTGTGGTTCAGAATTTAAGAAGAATAGAAGACTGAAATTTGAAGAAATCTGGATCTCCTATCCAGCTTCTAAAGGAATTGTAGCCAATTCTTAGAATAAGCCATAGGGTGGAGATGACGTCCAGAAATTAAATCTCTAACTCAAAAGAGTCCTTAAAGCTCTATTTCACTGGAGTAAAGCCAAGAATGCAAATCTTAACATTTTGAAAGATAATTTGAAGGCAGAGATCATGTCTTTGCAAGAGGAGGAGGCCAATTCAGGGAGTCTTTCAGAAGTTAAAATAACTTTGTTAAGATTCAAAATTAAAGAATTGAATTCTACATTGGGTAGATTAAGCTCTTGGTGGAGACAAATAACTAAAGTTAAATGGTATAAGGAAAGTGATTCTAACTCTGAATACTTCCACTCGGTGGCTTCGGCAAGGCGTAACTTCTACTTTATTAAGCAAATTAAAAGCTCAGATGGCTCTCGAACTGAAAATCAAAGCTGCATTGAAGAAATCTTCTCTAAATATTTTCATGATAAATGGAAATTCAGAACCTCCTCTTTCTCTGGTTGGCCAAGCTTTTCTAGAATTATTGAAGAACCTGATTGTTGAGTCTAGTGAATAGGTTGTTAGACCTAAGTTAATGTCCCAAGGCAACCAAGAGAAGGGTGAATTGGTAGTTAAAAATTTTCCCTCTTTTGATAATTTTAATCGAAATTAAACTTTAACGATATTTTTTTATAAAAAGTTTTTCAACCACAATTCTTTAAAACACTAAAGTAAATGCAGAAAATAAAAAGCAGTAAAAAATAAAAAGACACGATTTATAGTGGTTCGGTCTAAACCAGACCTACATCCACTCCCAGAGGCACCCTCTGAGTATTGCACTTATACCAATAGTGTCTCTCCTTTTGCACCCACAGCAAGGCGGAGAAGCCTTTACAAACACTCTTTTCACGACTATCCGGTGCGGCAGAGAACCGTCGTCATTCTACACAATCCCCAGTGTTGGCAGAGAACCGTCCGTCCTTTCACACTCTCCTAGTGTGGGCAGAGAAACCTTCATCCTTTTACACTCTCCTAGTGTCGGCAGAGAACCGGATCTCTTTGACAGATCTTCTCACAAGAAATCTAGAAAGAAGGAAGAAAAGAGTGAAGTAATCCCAAATCACAAGTAGAGATTCTTACCTTTAAACACCAAGTGAAGCCTTCACGCACCAGTAGTATGAATCCTCCATTGAATGCTCTCTCACACTCTCTCCTTGACTTTTCTTTCAATAGGCACAAAGATCAAATGACAAAAAGATTAGGTGGTAGTCTAATTTGAACTATATATACAAAAGACAAGAAAAACCATCCAAAAACTGCAAGTTTTCAATTCTGTACGCAGTGGATCGTCCCGTACGATCGTGGATCATCCTGGACGATTTTACTTAAAGTTTCGGAAATGAACCTAATGTATATTGGTACGAACTATGTTCGTACACGCTCATCGTCCCATACGAATTATGTTCGTCCGGTACGAAACAGTTATTTCATAGGTCAGTTTCCAAAAATTCTACTGGACGTAACCAACTGACGTAAGTCGGTTCAGTTCATCCTGGGATGAACAAGTTTCGTCCTGGGATGATTTTAAACAGACAGTTTCGTCCAAGGTCGAAAATATATTTCATCCTGTACGATCTCATCCAGAGATTTTCATCCTGGTACGAACCTTATTTTTCGTCTGGACGAACATTGCGAGTGAGATCCCGGGAGTTTCGTCCCGGGACGAATATTAAATTTGTCCTAGACGAATAGGACTTAGAAAATTTTCTCCTCGCATGTTGAATCCGTTGCTCTTCTGAGGGGCTAATTGACATGATCGTCCCGTACAAACAAGGTTCGTCCCGTACGATCAATTCACAAAAATTGTCCCCTAAGAGTGTGTGTTGTGATTTTTTCACTCAATTATATTCACTCCCTTTCATGTAAAAAAAAATATGATTTACAAATGAATAGTTTGAAGTCTTCATCGCTTGGAGTTGATTTTCCTGAAATGTTAGTACACACTAGAGCAAAAAATAAAACTTCCAAAAACTGTTATGAGATATATAAAAACAATAATATTTGAAATCATCAAAATAATATAAGTTGCAAGAATATAAGACATTCAAATAGCAACTCTCTCTACAATCTCCTCCTTTTTGATGATGGCAAAATAATTATTGTTTGTATGATTTCAAATTCTAAGTATCTCATAAACTCCCCCTGAATTAATGAACTCATGAAAATAAGGAGGCATTTGAAAAAAAAAATTGTTTTTCAAAAATTTTATACAACTAAAAATAATATAAAAGACAAAATAAAGAAAACAATCAAATACTACAAAAACAACACATACGAAAATCAAACACTACGAAAACAAATCAAACACTACCAAAATCAAATAGTGCGAAAACATACGCAACAATAAATAATTTCTCCCCCTTTTTGACAATATCAAAAGGTGAAGAAGAAAAGAATGTTAGAAATATAAGCAGAAATATGAAATTCTTTTGATATTTTAATCTTGAAAGTGATTGAAATAAGGTATGCAAATAAAATTGAAAAACATTAGAAAAATATAAAATTTCATATAATTTAAGAAGTGATATAACTTAGAAAATAAAAAGAGTTTTTCAAGGGCATGTGTCCATTTAGACATGAAGATAAAGAGAATCATTGTACTAAGGATGAATAAAAAATTTTATATTTTAAATTTCAATTTAAATTATAAATGAATGTTAGATCAATTTGAATTAAGAGATTAAAAGAGTTTGGAAAGAAGTTTTACCACATGTGAGAAGCTTTGCGCTACTTTTTTCAATTTTTTTAAATGCCAGACCTTTTTGTGTATCTTTTTTGCTTTGGGTTTAATTTATGTGCCTCTTTTTGTCATTAAGCAAATTTATTGGCAACAAATTTCCTATTTAATTTTTTGTACAATATTAAAATAAATTTTCAAGAGTAAATTTGACTTCTTTCCAAAACAAATAATCTATTGATTATCAAAAAAAAACCTTTTTCTCTCGTGGCCCTACTACTCCTTACCAAGCGAAATACACAATAAAAAAGAAAATAATCTCAAATTAGCAATTAAATAAATAAAACAAAAAAGACCGAAATAAAAAAATGTAGTCTAAATCGCGAATGGAATTGACAAATTATAAGAATAAATAAAGACCCGTATCAATAAAGCCAAAAAAAAAATAATGATACTATATCATCTTGAATGCCAACACATAACATACTTTAATTCTCAATTGACACTATAAAAACAATTTCCTTTCCCCCAAATTAACATAAACGACACAAATACATAATCCGCTTACCTCAAAAAAATAGCATGTCATCAAACCGTCTCCCCACCTATAAAAATCTCACAAAAACCCTTTTAAATAACACACACCCACCCCTCAATACACAACAAAAAATTCTCATTGCTTCGGGAACTCAACACCAACAATCAAAACTCATCCTTTCCCCTCTTATGCATCATCCATAATTCACAAACACAAAACCTCCACCTGGCCCAACTCACACCACGCCCGGACCAAATAACAGCTCACGCCCCACCCCATACCATAAAGCCAGTCACCAACAGCACAAGCCTAAAAAAAAAAAAAAGCGCCCAAAAAAAAGACACCTCGTCACCACCTCACTACCGCTGGACCACTCAGCTAAACTCATGGCGGACGGTGGTAGACTAAAAAAAAAAAAGCCAAAAAAAAAAACACCCCCGCTTTGAAAGATCACCTCCTTAAAATATGTGACTGTTGGTATTTCTGACAATCAAAAAAAATTTTCTTAACCCAAGAAAAAGAACACATACTATAACCACCTAATCACTAAAAGCTTGAAATGAAAACTAAAAAAAAAAAGCAACACAACTAAATTGCGGCTCGCACTATGCGTATTATCCCCATTTAGAATCCCTCATATATGACTCCACTCAGCCTTCTTTCCCTCATTATAGACCCAAAACAATCCATCAAATACACTTTGGTCCACGGCAACAAGCCTGATGACGGTCTAGCATAATCTATACTCATGATTATAAATCACTTAGCAACAATGAACATAGCTAAAATCTAGCTAGGGAACTCGTCACTATACTTGGCGCTCAGCATACTCACCGGCTGCAGATCAGTTGTAAACAAAAGTCACAGCGTAGGTTCAATTCCCACACGTCTTAGAAATATAACCACAGAAGCAACTATCCACAAAAAAACATACCAAATCCTCCTTAAAACTTCATAAAAACAAAAAAACCCCCTAAGCAGCCACTCAGACAATGATCCTACAGTGCATAAAAAAAACAATGAAAATATACAAAAAATATTAACATTAAAACCATTTTAATAGAACTAAACCAAAACCTAGAAAAAAAAAAAAAACCACAACCATAATATCCGCGCGAATAACTAAAAACTGTTGTAATATCAGAGTATTGGACACTCTAACTCTCAAAGGAATGTATTAAAGAATAAACCAATCTCACTCCTCGTAACGGATACCGTACCCAAGCCGCTGCGTCGCGTGCTAATCTACATACACACGAAAAAAAAACTTTAAACGGGCTATTAAATGGCAAGTTCTATCCATACAAAAAACCAGATCAGCCATAAGGAAATAAGCGTACGCGCTTCCGCCTCACAGATATATAGACCCACTAAAAATTCGAGAAAAATATGCTGCAAAGATCACTCCCTCTATAAACATCCTACTCCTCCATCGCATCACACATCCCTACATCAAAACATAACCAAAACAACTTAGCAGTTTTGTCCACGTAAGATAAGATGCTCAAAAATTACCGACTATACACGGAAACCTCAATTTGCCCACTCCCCAACAGTCCTCTTTGGATAGACTTTCCACTTTCATTTAATAAGGGCCCCCCGCCCTGCTCCCACGAACGTAGACTAAATAGGCGTAATGCCTGCCATGTTATTGCAAACCCGCCCATCAGTGGCCGGTTTATCTTTCTTCTGCAGTGCACCTACACAAGAATGCAGGAAATCCCCAACTCACTAAAATCGTAACATTAAGAGAGACCCCGAAAAGCCATAAGGAAATCACAAAAATTGACAGGTTCACTAATGCATCTTGAATACGCGCGCCCTCAATCCGCTGCGTGCTAAAAATTCATGCCGCGCCACCCTCGGCGCTTCCTTCCTTGGCTTCGACCCGAAGTTTTTGGCTGTATTCTCCTAGGCGGATCTTAGCCACAGTCTATTTTGGCTCTTGTGCTAAACTTGCATTGAAGGATTGAAAAAAGATGAACCCTTTTGGAAGAGATGTGTGAGAGTGCTGTTCCAGTAACATTTGTCGTCATTTAAAGATAATGACTTTCGTACTAGACGAATTTCGTTCGTCGCTAGTCCGAATTCGATTCGTTCCCCGTACAAAATAATTATCGTATGGACGAACGTAGGTGTGAGTTAAAAAAAGATGATATACTAGTTATTTCCGTATCAACAATTTTATGAAGCATCCTTGTTCGTACCGACTTTGACCAAATGGACGTCAGATTGAACACGTTTTCCTAGACGATTAAAAATTACATCATTTTATAGCATTGAACTGTCCCTCGCGTTGAATAACTGATCATTTGTTTCAGTTCTCGATGAACCAAAGGTTCGTACGGACGAAGTTCAAATAAAAAGTAATCTTATCCATTCAACTGCTACAATTCAATCTCCCGTCGTGTTTGAGAAAAATATTTTGTCCCGGATGATCGTGGACGTCGTACGAGCCGGAACGTACATTAAAAAATTGGTTCTTAAGGACGGTCTGAATCAACGCAGATTGACATTTTACACTTATCGTTGCAGTACAAAAAATTTCTTCTGGAGATTAACACAATTTGAATTTTTGTATCTTTATCAAGAAACCAATGAACAACAACACATATCGACAAATGTATAGCTCTAATTATAATCACTCAAACAAAAAAAATCACAAAAGCAAGATCATAAAACATAACTACGACACAAACATCATATTGGAAAAACTCTTTTTATTAGCTACTCAATTACGCAAGTCTTGTTTCTTAATGCACTTTGCAGTATCAAGGCTAAAGGTTTGTACATGTCTGCAAGTTGTTTTTCAGTATGAAACATGGGTAAGGTCTTCTCCTTGGTCACATTATCCTTTGAAAATTGAAAATTGCATTATGTCAATAGTGTTTGATTCTTGAAATGTTGAATAGGATTTTGGAAAAACCAAATAGCACTAGTACTTATCACAATTAAACTTGGAATAGTGCTATAGTTACTCCTAAATCATCTAAAACTGTTGTTTTAACAAAAGTTTTGTGTCCACATTTCCTAATGCAATGTATTTCTGGCTTTTCCTTGCAGTGATAGGACCAGCTATTTTTATTCCTACTCGACCATTGCAACTAATGAATTCCTAAGAATTGATATTCCGAAGTGCTTTCCCCTTCCAACCTACAGCTGCAAAGTCAGAATCTGAATCATATTTCAAATGAAGAAGCTAAACTTAGGATATCCAAATTCTAAGTTCTAGTTCCTTAGTAAAATTTTAAAATCCTTTTCACTGCTGTTAAATGTGTTTCTTTTGGATCTGTTGATTAATGCTAGCACATAAAGCAACCCTGAAACATAATATCTGGAGGCAGTAGTCAAGTACAGTAAAGATCATATATTCCTCCTACAATTTCTTTTGATACGAGTTTCCTTAGTCTGAATCCACTGAACTGAGGAACTCATTTGGTGTACTAAAAGGTTTGCGTGTTCATTGTCCATTTCAAATTTTTTGAGGAATGTCCTTACTATTTAATTTGACTAATAAATGTTACCTTCCCTCAAGTTGCTTAATATGCTAAAATTAGAAAGTAATTTAAATCTCCTCAACTCATCCAACCCTATCATGTTTAGAACAAATCATCACAAAGATTTTTGTTTGAAGATCTCAAAAATACATCATCATCACACATAAATTTGAACAATGAGTATTCCTTTTCAAATTTCTTTAAAAAGAGATTGTATCACACTTCCTTTTTCAAAATTTTCAAGTAGGGAAGGTGCTCAACTTCTCATAATGCCATGCCCTAGGTGCCTGTTTCAATCCATATAATGCCTTTTTTAACTTGAAAACATGATTTGGGTATTTAGAATTTTCAAAACCTGGAGGTTGTTCTACAAAAACATCTTCTTCAATTACCCCATTTAAAAAGGCACTTTTCACATCCATTTGAAATAATTTAAATCCTTTAAAACAGGCAAAGGCTAGTAAAATCCTAATTTCTTCAAGTCTAGCTACAGGGGCAAAAGTCTCCTCAAAATCAATTCCTTCAATTTGATTATACCCCTTAGCAAATAATCTAGCTTTATTTCTAATGACTACTCCTGAGTCATTCATTTTATTTTTGAACATCCACTTAGTTCCAACAACACTTTGATCTTTTGGCCTTGATGTTAACTCTCAAACTTTATTTCTTACAAATTGATTCAACTCTTCTTGCATGGCCAATATCCAAAATTCATCAGAAAGTGCTTGATCAACATTAGTGGGTTCTATAGTTGAAATAAAGGCTGAATGATTGACTTCGTTGTTGCGAATCTATGGTTTATGATTTTGATGATAGAAAACATTCCTTATTTCTCTACGATTGCCTTCTATGCTAACGTTTCAGGTCCACACGATCAGACTGCAATTTGGAACCAGCTCAAGATTGGGTAGACTAGGTCTGTGTCAGTTTGTAATCTTTTTCCTTTCTTGAGTCTGTTGTATTTAGTGTGGGATCTGTTGATTTGTAACTTGAAAGATTTCCTGTTGTTCCCTATAAGATTTCTATTTTTGGTAATATTGGCTGGGACGATATTTATATCATCCTGGACGATATGTCCAAAATCAGAAACCCTAATTAGGGCATCCTCATTAAGGCAGCCATCATTGATATCGGACTGGACGATACATGTATCGCCCAGGATGATAGTCTTAATTCAGAAAGAATCAACCGCCATAATAGTTTAGGAATTCTTTATTTTAGGAAATCGGCCAAGAAGATATTTTTATCATCCAGGACGTTCTAACTCAATTATGCCTAAATTGATCTGGTATCTCTGGAAAGCATTAATGGTTAATTGATATGATCACATCGGCCGGGACGATCGCCTGATCAGTCGGGATGATGTCCTGGACGATCTACATCGGACAGCTCGAATTCAGGAAGATGATCAGGATGATTGAAATTGGTTTTAAACTAATCGGCCAGGACGATGTAACCAATTATCTTCATATCGTCCAAAATCATCCCGGGCTGATGAGCTGAATTTGTACTGATCGGCCAGGACGATATACCTATCATCCTGGACGATAATGTCGGCAACTTGCATTAATGAGCTCGTTTTTAGCTCTTATTTTTAAGCTATGTCAAGGCACTTTGTAAGTGTCTTTGGCAGCCATTGTAGCTTCGTTCTTGTGGGGGAACTTTGAAGAGAGAGCTTGAAAGGGAGAGAAGAAAGGGTGAAGTTTGAGAGGGAGAAGATCCTGTGAGGGGGAGGAACTCAAGGGAGTGTGGTGGGGGATCCACACGGTTGCTCCAGCAAACTCGCACCTTAGTACCATTGGATTCAAGGCTTGTCTCGAGGTAAGTTCACCAAAGAAGAAGATCTCTTTAGTGTCAAAGGACCAGGTGACTCCGCCGCACCGGGGAAGGTGGAATTGATTTTGTGAGGGCTTCTCCGCCTAGCTGTGGGAGCTAAATAAGAGACACTTAGTTAGTGCAATACTTGGAGGGTGCCTCCAAGGACTGGACGTAGGTCAAGGTTTGAACGAACCACTATAAATTTGGTGTGTTTATTTATGGTGATTTTGGTTGGATTTTTATCTTTGGTTTTAAAGTTTTCCAATTCACCTCTCTTTTAATAAGCTTTGGGCCAGTTCTATAGAGCCTAACATCCCTAACGAGCTTTCATTCCTTGTTTAATCCACGCCTAGTTCTAACACCCTCACTAGGTTCACCTATAATCAATTCCCTTGGGTGATTTTTAGAAAATCTCAAATCTCTAGGCAAAGGGTTTTCTATTTCCAAATTCTCTTCCACATTTTCTTCCAAATTTATTCTTTCAAATTTTTTGGAGTTATCCTTTATCTCATCTTCAACAACATTTGGCTCTTCTAAATTTCCAGATTCATCAAATACAACATGTGTGGTTTCTTCAATGACCAAAATTCTTTTGTTAAATACCCTATAAGATTTTCCAACACTTGAATATTTAACAAAAATTTCTTCATCTGATTTTAGATCAAATTTTCCTAAGGCAGATTTTCCATTATTATGAATGAACACCTTGCAACCAAAAACATGCAAATGAGACAAATTAGGTGTTCTACCTTTTAGCAACTCATAGGATGTTTTATTTAAATTCGATCTCACATTCACCCTATTCAGAACATAACATGCAGTGCTAACCGCCTCAGCCCAAAAATATCTAGGAAGTGAGTATTCTGCCAACATTGCTCGGGCGGCTTCTATTAATGTTTTGTTTTTCCTTTCAACTACCCCATTTTATTGAGGGGTTCTAGGTGCAGAATATTGTGGATCTTCTTCTTTTCACTTTACAAACAATTTTCAAATCTTTATTCTTCAAATTCATTCCCCATGATCACTTGTATATAGAATTATTACAATCCTATTTCCATTTGAATCGCAAGTCGAACAATTTCTAAATTCCTCAATATGATTTCACTCTTATGAAATAGAAATCTAACCAATGAATCTGAATAATCATCCACTATAAAAATCTGTATACCTCCCTCCTAGACTCCAGTTCCTTACTGCGTCCTAAAAGATCCATGTGAAAATCTTCCAATGGTTTACTAGTCTAAATTCTTAATTGGCTGAAAAGAGGGGCTTCACTTAATTTTTCCTAATTGAATGCATCACAAAGGTTGATCCTTAGTAAAGTCAATAGTATATGGATAATACCTCCATAAAGCTTCTTTTGGGTAATTCTCTTAGGTTTTTCATACTAAGAATGAAAAGTTCTCCCTATGACCAAAGCCTGATTCATCAGATTAAATTTCACAAAAAAGTAATGGATATTGTGAATTAATCTAGCATATAATTGCTTTACCTTTTTTCATTTAAAAACATCTTATCCCATTTAGGGTTAATATTGCAGATTAATAGTAAAAATTTTACATTTACAGCCCTTATACATAGTTGACTTATACTTAAATAAATTATGCCTTTAAGCCTTTAACAATAACACATTGTCTATAAAAAGTTTTTCAAATTTCCATCATACCTGAATCCTAACCATTTCTTTGTTGTATTATTCCAAGTGCTAATTACCTCACTCCTGGCTTCCAGCGTTAGAATGAGCAGTATCTCATGTCATATGCTTTGAACATCCGCTGTCAGGTACCATAAGCTCAACAGGTATTGTGTGAGAGTAACCCTGCAAAATATCAAATTGTTAGACTGGGAACCCCAATAAGTTTGGGGTTACCTTTTAGAAATTTAATAATTCATATGCATGTATGATAATGTCTAGCCGTTTTCATCTTAGGTTTCCACACCACAACAGATTTCCAATCTCAAAGTACAGGTTGCAGCTATATGTCCAAATAATCACCATTATTACATTTGACATTAGGAAAAGTCTTCCTAAGTCTTCTACTATTTGTTGTTTTCTTAAAGGGATTCCATATATTTAGGATAAAATTTTAGGATTTGTAAATCTCAGTTTGGGGGGTATTCTATCATCCTCAAGAGCCTCTTATTTTCCAATTTATCAAAGTGAATTCATACTTTCAAAATTCCATTTGTATAATTGATTGATATTTTTTGCTCTCTAAGTTCATCCTTAAATATTTTTAAATTCTTTTTCAAATCAATATAGGATGTTTTTAAAGATTCTCATGATTTTTTATTCAGATTCATCATATTTCAAGTAATTCATGATGATGTATCTATTAAAGCATGATTTTCATAAGATTTCATATTCTTTCTTAAGTTCTTCAATTATAGACTTACATAGCATGGCAACTTTTTTATTTTCCTATATGCATCATGCATGGTTCAGAAACTTCAATAATTCATCGTAACTTAAGTCACATACCTCTTTCTTGATCTGTTTGATCTTGCTATCGCCATCAAGCAAGGTTGGTGACTTCTTCTTCCTTTTCAGTCTCTGATGAATCTGAAGTTGAGCTCGCCCAAAAAGTTTTGAAACTTTTCTTCCCCTTCTTTACAATTGGTTTCTCCTCTACCTTTCTTTGCTAAGTGGCTTTGATTTTTGAGCAATCAGTCTTGAATGACTGATTTTCGCATTCATAACAATCACTTCATTAAAAACCTTGCCATTTCTGTGTATTTACCTCTATTCATTGCTGGCGTCTCTTCTGCTTCTTTTCAGAAAGCTTCTGAATTGTCTAGTCATCAAAGCAATTATCATCTTCATCTCAGGTTCTGAGTGTTACATCTCTAGACTCTTCCTTTTAGTGCTATATTCTTCTCCTTTCGTGGTTCACTTGCATCATCTTTCTTTGACTAACCTTGCTCGTAAGCAATGAGTGAACAGAAGATTGTCAATAAAAGTAAATGTTTAGATCTTTAGACTCTATAATTAATATTTTAGCATCATAAGTAGTAGGTAAATAAGAATCTATTTATCCATTTTAGCATTAGTTAATTCCCTAGCAAGTGCATGCAAAGAAGTGACAATTTGTATGATCTTATGTACATGTCAGAAATAGATTATTTGGATTCATGCGAAACAATTCATAATCATGTAACAAGATATTAAGTCTTGATTGCTTACCTCATTAGTCCCTTCATAAGTTATACAAAGTCTATCACTATGTCCTTTCATTATTTGCAAGTGGAAACCCATATGTAGTCTTCAGATTTTAAAGGCACAAAAGAAGCTATTTAAACATTTAGCATTTAGTTGAGCTAACTCAAGTTCTTTTATAGTCCAATTATGCAAAAGGTGTTTCTACCCTAACTCCATCAACTAATCTATTGGTTTTTGTATTAACCTTCCTGGACTAGGATCCACATTCGATAATCAATGTGACTGTAAGAAGTAGCATGCGAGGTTTTCCAAAAATTAATAAGGTTATTTGTCAAACAGTGGAGGTCTAGTAATATAGTAACCTCAGGTGTATTTCAGTTTCTAAAAGTAGCCATCTATCGTTAATCAAAAAGTAGTTTAAACATATGATTTTTGAACGGAGCTCTGATATCACTTGTTGAGTCTAGTGAATAGGTTGTTAGACTAACTTAATGTCCGAAGGATACCAGGAGGGAGGTGATTGGAAGTTAAAAATTTTCCCTCTTTTGATAATTTTAATCGAATATTAAACTTTAATGATAATTTTTTATAAAAAGTTTTTCAACCACATTCTTTAAAACACTAAAGTAAATGCGAATAAAAAGAGTAAAAATAAAAAGACCACGATTTTTAGTGTGGGTCTAAACCAGACCTACATCCACTTCCCAGAGGCACCCTTTGAGTATTCGCTCTAATACCAATAGTGTCTCTCTTTTGCACCCACGCAAGAGGAGAAGCCTTTACAAACACTCTTTTCACCACTATCCGGTGCGGCAGAGACGTCGTCTTTTACATATCCCAGTGTTGGTAGAGAACCGTCGCCGTCTTTTACACTCTCCTAGTGTCAGCAGAGAACCGGATCTCCTTGACAGATCTTCTCACAAGAAATCTAGAAAGAAGGAAGAAAAGAGTGAAGTAATCCCAAATCACAAGTAGAGATTTTTACCTTTAAACACCAAGTGAAGCCTTCATGCTCCAGTAGTAGGAATCCTCCTTTGAATGCTCTCTCACACTCTCTCCTTGACTTTTCTTTCAATAGGCACGAAGATCAAATGACAAAAAGATTGGGTGGCAGTCTAATTTGAACTATATATATAAAAGACAAGAACCATCGCCCAAAAACTGCAAGTTTTCAATTCTGTACGCAGTGGATCGTCTCGTACGATCGTGGATCGTCCTGGACGATTTTACTTAAAGTGCCGGAAACGAACCTAATGTATATTGGTACGAATTATGTTCGTACACGCTCATCGTCCCGTACGAACTATGTTCGTCCGATACGAAATGATTATTTCATAGGTCGGTTTCCAAAAATTCTACAAGATGTAACCAACTAGCGTAAGTTAGTTCAGTTTGTCCTTGGATGAACAAGTTTCATCCTGGGATAATTTTAAACATAGAGTTTCATCCAGGGACGAAAATATATTTCGTCCTGTACGATCTCATCCAGAGAGTTTAGTCCTTGTACGAACCTTATTTTTCGTTTGGATGAACATTACGAGTGAGAATCCCGAGAGTTTCGTTTCGAGATGAATATTAAATTCGTCCTAGATGAATAGGACATAGAAAATTTTCTCCTTGCATGTTCAATCAATTGCTCTTCTGAGGGGCTAATTGACATGATTGTCCCGTACGAACAAGGTTCGTCCCGTACGATCAATTCACAAAAATTGTCCCCTAAGAGTGTGTGTTGTGATTTTTTCACTCAATTACAATCACTCCCTTTCGTGTAAAAAAATATGATTTACAAATGAATAGTTTGAAGTCTTCATCGCTTGGAGTTGATTTTCCTGAAATGTTAAGACACACTAGAGCAAAAAATAAAACTTTCAAAAACTGTTAGGAGATATATAAAAACAATAATATTTGAAATCCTCAAAATAATATAAGTTGCAAGAATATAAAACATGCAAATAGCAACTCTCTCTACACTGATAAGGAACGGCTGATGGCAGATTTCACTAAAGAAGAATTGGAGAATGTTATATCACACTTGGAGAGCAATATTTCACCTGGTATGGATGGTATCTCCTACTCTTTTTTTTAAATACTATTGGCCTATCATTAAATCTGATGTTTGGAAGGCTATTTGCCATTTTTTTAAATCCGGATTGATGTGTGATGAATGGAGAGAAACAAATGTGGTTCTTATTCCTAAAATAAAAAATCCTTTAACTCCTTCTAATTATAGACCTATTAGTCTATGCAATTCTATCTATAAGATAGTGGCAAGGATGTTATTGAATATGATTATCAATATTTTTCCAAAGATTATTTCAGAAAATCAAGTAGCTTTTATCTAAGGAAGATCCATTTCAGAGAATATTTTTCTCACTCAAGAAATATTTCATAAATTTAGAAACTCAAAAGCTAAGAAAGGGTTGATGGCCATTAAGGTGGACATGGAGCAAGCATACGACAGTATGGGATGGAACACCTTGAAAAATGTTTTGGAACTTTTTTGTTTTCCAAGGTCTTTTGCTAATCTCTTAATCCAATGTGTGGTGGACACCAAGTATTCTATTAATGTTAATGGTAGAAATACTAATTGGATTCAAGCGGAATGTGGATTTAGGCAGGGATGCCCTCTATCCCCTTATTTTTTTATCATGTGCTCTCAGATTCTCACCGAAGCATTCAATAGAGATGGAGCTGAAATAGGAGTGAAGGTGGCACTGAATGTAGAAAAAGTTTCACATCTTCAATATGCAGATGATATCATTATTTTTGTGGAAGCTAACAGGAGAAATATTATTAAATTCAAGAAGATCCTTAAGAAGTACAGCAGTTGGACAGGGCAGAATATGAATAAACAGAAATCTTCCTTGATTTTCGGTAAAGCTGTACACAAAGATAAGTTCAGAATTCTGTCCAAATTAATTGGATTCAAAGCTGTTAGTGAATTGAATTATCTCGGCATCAAGATGGCTATGAGAAGGCTTAGAGCTTCTGATTTCAAAGATGTATTAGAAAAAGCTTTTGATAAACTTAACGTTTGGGGTAATCTATCTCTCACTTTAGATGGTAAAATTCAGTTGATTAAAATGGCACTTCTAACCATTCCTATTTTCATATCTACACATTCCCTTGTGCCAATGGGGGTGTTAAGAGACCTTGAAAAGTTGTGTAGAGATTTTCTCTGGTTGAAACAGAACAAGAGCAAAGGAATACACTATGTGGAATGGAAAACACTTTGTAAGCAGATTAAATTTAGAGGGCAAGGTGTTGTGTCGGCTACGGATAAAGTTGGTTCGTGGAGAGCCAAATTTGCTTGGAATTTGTTATCAAAATCCTCATCTTTATTGAACAGAATTATCATCGCAAAATATGGGAAAAATTTCTGTTTTTCTGAAGCTAAAGTTGGTTGTTCACCAACTTGGAAAATTATAAATTCTGAAGGCAAAATTCTGCAACAAGTTATTAGATGGAAGGTTTTTAATGGTGAGCACATCAACACTACTAAGGATATTTGGAACCTCGACAAGTGTTTAGATAAATGGCCTACGTTTGTATCCAACTTACATGAAGATCAATGTTGTTTAAAGTATTTTCTTAAAGATGGGAACTGGAACATCATTAAACTGTATGAGGCATTCGGTAAAGAGTTAGGAGACTTAATTTCTTTGGTTCCTTCTAATGTTGGAACTCATGAAGATGAAGCATAAATCATGTATAAATATTCTGGAAAATCAATTGCAGCATTAATTTCTGAATATAGCAACTTAAATGAGGAAGAGGACGCTAACTGGAGATGGCTTAAAATGTTGAAGTTGAGGCCAAGAGTTAATATCTTTTGGTGGAGATTAATTCACAAAGCAATTCCAACAAATGATTTCTTAATGTATAGAAGGATTATCAATCATAATGGATGCCCAAGAGGATGTGCTGATGTTGAGGACGCTAGTCATCTAGCTGTTAAATGTTTTTTCATGAATGAGATCATTATTTCTTTAAGAAGCTGGGGTTATGATATCCCTGCTTTCACCAATTTGGAGAGTTGTTTTATTTGGCTTTCTAAGCTATCTAGTTACAATCCTTTTATAGCCAATGTATACTATTCTGCAGTATTTTTCTCCTGGAAGAGCAGAAACAAATGGGTGCATGGGTCGGTTGAAGACAGCATATCATCTATTGCATCAAATGCAGTCAGCTTTGCATCTTTATCCTTCAGCCAAGATCTAATTTCGGTCAACTGGGTTTCTAATCAGCAATTGATGTTTCAAAATACTTGGAAACCCCCTCCAACCGAGTGGATCAAACTAAATGTGGATGCTTCTCTTGATAGAAATTACTCTGCAGAAATTGGTGGAGTAATTAGAGATAACAAAGGTAGATTTTTATTTGCCTTTGGTTTCAAAAGAGTTCACTGGGATATCTCAGCTCTTGAATTGGATGCTTTGATGGCTGTAAAGAAGTTTACTCAAGAATGGATGTATGAAGCTAAAGGTATCATTATAGAAGGGGATAACTACAATGTTATGAAGCACATCCAAGGCATTTTTAAAAAGGGTCCAGCTGTAAGTAACCAATCCGAATTACTTGATTTTTTCTTTCTTAGGAATTTCAATCAAGTCATTTTTCAATTTGTGAAGAGAGGTTGTAATAAGTTAGCTGATTATTGTGCTAACCATGCTAGGTTGGGTGATTATACAAGGAATAACTTGATTATCAATTGCGTTCCTCTCATGTTCTTCAAATTGTTGAAGGAGGAGTGTGATAATCTTAACTTTGTTTAGCTCTTTTTATTTCTTATTCAATAATATTGCTCTTTGCATCTTCTCAAAAAAAAAAAAAAATCGCCATGGGTTTGCCTAGTAATACAAAAAAACCAAAAATATAGATCACTGATAAATTTTATCGTATGTCCAATCAGAATTTGAATAAGCTATTAGTTGTAGTTTGTCAGGAATGATTACAAGAGCAAAGGTGATAATGCCTTGAGATACTGAAAAATACATTTTAACAGCTAGAAATGAATAATTAAGTTCTTGTGCATGTGTTGGTAAAGCTAATTTATATCAAATGCAATATCAGACCTACTTTTGGTTAAATATAATATAGAGAAGTCCAGCTGCCTATAATGTTCAAGTTGATTATATAAAGCAAAAGTTACATCACACGAGGGTAGCTTAGATGGCAAGGGAGTCTAAACTAATTTGCAATCACGCATTCCATCCTTAACAAGAAGCTCAGAGATACACCTGGATTATGTAAGTAGCAACCCATTATCAATGCTAAGAAAGTGATGAACTTGACAAAGAATTCTCATGAGAAATCTATTTTATAAATTCTATAGTAGTTGTTCAATGGCAAGACTATCATTTCAAATAAATATCATCAACATAGACTAGGATGCATATTTTGGTGTAGCCTTTATGAAGAATTAGGAAGGATGATTAGGAGTGCTTATATGAAACCCATAATGTAACAAATGAGAGGAAAAAGTGGAAAACCACTATCTTGGAGTTTTTTTAAGCTCATAAATATCCTTATGAAGTCCATAAACATTGTATAAATCTTTGAATCCAAGGGGTTGCTCCATATAAACAACTTTATCCAATGGACCATAAACAACGACAATTATGTCATCCAGTTAATAAATGGGCCACTTCAAGGTGATGGAAATTATAAAGAGGTGAGAATTTTTGGGAATTAGTAAACAAGACTAAATTTATCATTATAATTAACACCAAATTCTTGTGAATATGATCAAAAGCTATCCATATACCAATAATAACATCTCCTCAATCATGTTGAGCCTCAACTAGTGAATATGATCAAGATGGTTGGCATTAACAATGGGTTTAGGCTATTTATGAAGATAATTTTTTCCTTCCAGCCTTGTACCTTATTCTCCATCTCTACTAACTTCATTTCCACCGATGAAAACTAAAACAAACTTATGATGAAGTGGCTTCACCAAGAAGAAATGTCTAAAGAGGTTCATCGTCCAAGGCCACTTCAACTCACCAAAAATAAAGTAAATGGAACCACCGAAGAAATTAATTTTTGTAAAACCTTTACAAGGATGACTCAATAAAAGTTGAAGATGTCGACTAGCTCATTGCATAGAGGAAGTCACAATCCCCAAGGTGAAGTGGTCAATGGGGACATAATACCCAACATCATAAAAGGTATTTATGCTCTCATCTTCATTGGGAGCATGTACACTGAACCACTCAATGCATGGTAGTATCCAAAATACTCTTTTTATTTGTGCTCACTTGTTCCTTCGATTTATTATCAATTTGAATGAAATCAGTCACACACTTGTGGAAGGAAGCCATCTCAATTGAACATACTCACAAGAAGAAAATCAAGACAAATGGAAGTTAATTCGCATGGGATCCTACTCAATGGATTATAGAAAAAATTATCCTAAACATTACTGAATGCACAACCAAATCTTTATTTAATGCCATGATCTTATTTTCTTTCTTCCATCATTTTCAAAGTGATTTTGGTAGATTTTCCTTACTTGTTTATTGAAAAGTTTACAGTAAGGCATTTCACTCACACTCCCCCAAAGCATTATTCTGGCAAGATACCAAACATCAAAGTTCAAAAAACAATTCTAAGTTTTTATGCAACACTCAAAGCTCACACACGTTGTTGTTGTTGTTGTGACTAAAGCCTAAGTACATATAAGATACTTGCACTCACCATTTATGCAATACTTCATGCAATCAAGAGAAAACAAGAAAATATGGGAAATAAAACTTGCACAAGAATGAATAATCTTATTCCATACATGAATTCACTACATCAAAAAAAGTAAGTGGTATGAGGATATTTTCCACCATGTGCATCGTGCAAATAGGGCCATTTGACATCACTAGTGTTAATCTCCTTACTCCTTCCAAGTACTCCAACATAAAGGAAGCATCGGTTAGGAAGGTATATTGCTTCAATGAGTATATGTTCTACCTGACTTTTACCCTCAAATAGCTAACTGGAATTCTCATCTCAAGGTGGTGCATTCTCATGCCAACGACATGCACCCTCATCTTGGCATTCTCCTTACATTGCTTGGCATTCTCCTTCATCTTCGTAGTGACGCCATCCATAGTCGTTGCCTCTCATGAGCAAGCAAGGGCATCCACTCCATATAGATTTAGCATCTGCTCCACCATTAAGAGTCACATAATAACCTCGTTCAATGTGACATGGTACTAAGGGAGAATGGTGTCTCTAAAGCATATTGAAAACAACAACGTTATGGTCTTGTCCTTGTGAACCTCACAATCACAAAGGTTGAGCTGTGTCATGTCAAAGTGGTTCAATGAATTCATTAGGTTTATAGTAAACTGAATAGTACCTTCTCATGTACTTCCTATTTAAACATGGGTATTAAAAATTAAACTCCATCATTCACTCACCTTCGCTACTCATCTATCAAAGGGTCAAGTGAATCAGGAAACTAAATGTATACCTATATATAACTCTATAGGGATTTAGCATGTACCCATTGGTTCATGATAGAGCAACCCACCCTTCAAGGGGGACCCAATGTAAGAACTCAATTAAGTGATCTTAGGGGAATGACATTCACCAAGCATTCAAAGGATGACACATCCCAACCATATCAATAGGTTTCACCTGCTTAAGCTTGTTGGAGAACTCATTCTAAACTGGAGGATTTTCATATTTCTTACCAAAACAATAAGTTTACACCTACTACATGCTACGCTTCATAATTAATTATTCATTCCATTCCAGATTGATCATCCCTTCATCCAAACTCAACTACAAAAGGTGCCCACTTTAGAAGCCCCTAATTTTCTCTATTATAATCGATAGTTCATTAAGCCAGTCTTGTTTGCAATCCCATATCCCTCACCTTCCCATCTTGGCAATCCAAGGCTCAACATAGGTCAAAAACAGCTGCCATAGTCTCTCTTAATTGGCACTATTGAGCTCACCAAGCTTGTCCACACTATTGCACTCATCTACCACACCTTTAATAGTTTTGAACTTGCCAAAATATAGACCGACAGAACTCCGTGACCTTCACTCTCCCTCTCGATCAAAGGGGAACACATGTGTAGAGCATTATGTAGCATTATATATGTGAACTATGTGGTGTTGCACTTTTTTTACTTTTTCTTCTTATTCAACCTTTCTCGTAGCCTCCATGACCCTATAAATATGGGATCATGAGGAATTATTTGAGTAGGACCATTTTACTTTTTGTTATAGTGGAAACCCTATTAGTTTAAATGATCTAATTTTTTGAATGCTTTCTAAATTCTCTCTCACTCACTGATTATTTTCTTTATTCTCCATTCTCACCAAAGGTCCTACTCAACTGCTCACAAGTCCACCAGCTAGTAATGTCTGGTGTCACCATAGACAAATTCTAGTCAAGCAATATAAAAACAAGAAAATATATATATTTTTTAAAATATGATTTATGTAATACAATATAGGTGCATTTAAAATGTAAATTATTTTTTAATTAATTTTTTATTTATTTAGTATTTTATGAAATAAAATTAGAGTTTCTACAATTATTTTGAAGATAAAATGATAATATTTTTAAGAGATGTGAATTAAATTTTAAAGATAGCTGTGCCAATTATTTTTTCTTTTGAGATATATAACTGAAAAAAAAAAATTCATTATCATAACAATTTTGAAGACAAAACAATAATGTTAACGATATTTATATGAAATATAAAGACTTAACGGACTGTCGAGATCTAAAACTCACTAAGATAATTTATTTTTTAAAAAATCTTGATTACATACATGCAGTGAGATCTTGATATAAATTTTTTTACATGTAATGTCAAATTTAACTTATAAATTTCTCCAAGAAAAGGATGGTTTTATTTTATACTAAAAAATGAATGAAATTAAATGATCATTTTCTTAAATATATTTTTCATCCAAAAACAATCAAATGAGACCTAATAAAAGTGTATTTCATAAATACTAATATTCTATTTTATTAAAGTCAATTCATTCTAGAAAGTTGTATTGATTTTCCGCACAAGCTTGATGAAGGCAATTATTTAGTATATTGCGCACAGCCTAACATTTTAGAAATCTCTTAGTACTCATTTGACACGAGGAGAAATTATTTTGTGGACCGGAAGAACCTTCGAATATGTGAATATCTATATTGTGTATACAGTGTGTATCAAATTTTTATATACACAGTGTACACTCACAATCCGATCGATTCTTTCCATGCAAACTTCGCACAGAATAATTTCTCTAGCACAAGAGAAAGGTTTTTGGTTTGAGGATTATTAGAAAATTAAATTAAAAATTTATTGTAATTAAAAGCGCAATATGTGATTGAAACTCTCAATGTGGAATTTGAAAATCAAGCTCAAGCTAATTGGCTATGCTGAAAAGTTAGTGGATTTGAGTTAGGAGTCCACTGCAACCACTAAGGGCCATGAATAGCCACAAGGACAATGTTATCATTATTGTGAGAATGATTTTTTTTTCTTTTTTCTTTATTTCTATCAAGAATATTTCAAGTGAGCACAAAAGTTTCATAAAATAATATAAAAAAAATTGCCGGATATAATAGACTAAATTATCACTGTTGATTTTTTTTAAATTGAGAGATAAAATATTTTTAATAGATAATGATAAATTTATGTGAAAATAAATCAAATTAGTGACAATTTATAATGATTTTACTTATTCATTAAGATTGCCCATTTGATAAGCCCTATTTTAAAATTTTATTAATCACTTTTACAAAATATGAAAGACAAAACTATCTAAGCTTCCTTCTCTATTTCAAGATTAGAAAATAAACTATTCTTGTTTTTTGCAATTTTAATGCTTCGTTATATTTTTCATAAGTAGAAGAACATGTTTTAACGATCATTTTAAGAGCTCAAGGATGACCACCACACAAATTATAAGTTGAAATGATAATATAACACACTCTAGCATATGATTTACAAAAAATAAAAAATATTAAAAGTGCCACAACTGTTTTGTCAAATATAGTTGCTTATTCTTGTTTTCTCTTCTTCATTCTTCATATTCTCTATTATGGTTTCGATCCCTCATTTATTATGTATTTCTATTCATCTTCTAATGCTTCATCATTATTGGAAAAAAAAAATTCAATCAAACTTAGTTTTTTTTTTTTTTTTTAATAACAACAAACCATCAATATACTCACTTTTTTTTTCTCTTTGTTATTTTCTTGATCCTTATGTTTCAGTTTAGTATATAGATCATGCACTTAGTCCCCATCCAAATTCAGAAGCCATCACAAATTTGTTATTTATGTCCACCTATGATGCACCGACACTCCATTTTAAGAGGCAATGCAGTGTCGGACACATGTCGGACTCGGACACACGTCCGACACGACTCGAACACGTCTCCAACACGTTCTGGGTGTGTCCGGGATAAAAAAAACACGCATGTCGGACACGCGTGTCTGGCTATTTCATAATTTAAATAAAAAAAAGAAAAATACACCTAATAAGCCGGTTCACAGGAATCCACCCTAATCCCTCGTTCATTCGAGCGATACCTAAATCGAGGCAGAGGAGTCGCACAGCCGATCGAGGCTCCAGCCCGCACCGTTACCTTCAGCTTCTGGTCGTCCCGAGCAGGCGAGCTTCCGACCGTCCCGAGCAGGCGAGGTTCCAGCTGTCCTGAGCAGGCGAGGTTCTAGCCGTCCCGAGAAGATGAGTCGCGCAGCGGATCAAGGCTCCAGCCTGCACCGTCGCCTTCAGCTTCCGGCTGTCCCAAGCAGGCGAGCTTCTGGCCGTCCTGAGCAGCCAATCCAGATTCCTTCTGCATGTTGCCGACCGAGCCATCGCCCAAAAAAAAATTTCTGTAAGTTTGATCTAGATTTTTTTTTTTGTCATTCATCAATTCTCTCAATTTTTTCTCATTTATCATGTGGATTTTTGTTCACAAGAGCATGTTAATTTTTTCTAAAATTACTTTGATTATTTTGGATTTTGTTGAAAAAAACCTAAATCAAACCCTAGTTTATAGGATATGTGATTATTCTTGTTTTACCTAAATCAAACCCTAGGTTGTAGATTGTACGTTTTTTTTTTTGTTTTTTTTGCTACGTTTGTTTTTCATGATGCAAATACAAGCAGCTGTAGAAATTGGATGAATCAACTAAAGCTAAAGAAACTTAAAAGATAACCAATATTAGGAATCGCTAGGTAAACTTCCAGAACTTACATGTGATTTGTTACAATATCTATAAAAAAAATAAACAATGATTTAAATTTGATCTTATTTCTCCTAATCTAATCAAATAAAGAAACTCTATCCATAACTCCATTTAGAAATAGCCTTATGCTTTCTAATCTAATTCCATCCAATCGAGCGTTGTTCTTGCTTTTGCTTTTGGTTTCGTAGGTTGTTCTTGCATTTTGAAATAGTGGTTTTATTATGAGAGAGCTTTATGTTTTTATTGAAATGAGTTTGAGACATTTATTAAGCCTTTATTACTTCCAATTTACCAGTGCATTTTAAAGAAAAATGAGTTCTACGGCTGGTGGGAGTGGATTAGGTGAAGGTTCAAAAGAACAATCTGTAGAAACTGATAAGACATTATGGCTTCATGTTACCAAGTTAGGAAAAACATTTGATGGAGGGAATGTGTCATTCAAATGCAATTATTGTGGTGGCAGGTCTACAAAGGATCATATTCTAGGGTGAAAGCACATTTATTTAAGATAGTTGGCCATGGAATTAAAATGTATCCCAAGATTACTACTTCGCAGTTGATTTAAATAAACAAACAAGTTGATGAAGCTGAATGTAGGATCAAAAGGGCACTCCCTAAGGAGATACTTTTGCCATCTACTCATGGTTCGTCCCACGCTTCTTCCTCATATGTTACAGTTGATCATTCTTTATCATTTAGAAGTGAAGGATATCAAACAAAGAAAAGAAAAGGAGTTGCCATTAGTCCTTTAGAGAAGGCTTTCAGCTTGCAGCAGCGAGAGGAGTTGGATGGTGAAATAGCAATGATGTTTTTTTCAGCGGGCTTACCTTTCAACCTTGCAAGAAATCCTTACTATAAAAATGCATTCAGTTTTGTATGTAACAACAACCTTGCAGGATATGTTCCACTAGGTTACAATGCATTAAGATCGAATTATTAGAAAGAGAAAGAGCACGCATTGAGACATTACTTGAACTAATAAAAAGAGTGTGAAAAGAAAAAGGTGTTAGTTTAGTGTGTGATGGTTGGACATATCCTTAAAGAAGAACACTCATAAATTTAATGGCCGTTACAGAGAATTATCCTATGTTTATTAAAGCTGTGAATTATGAAGGAGAATAAAAGGATAAATTTTTTATTGCAAATTTGATTAAAGAGGTGATAGTCATGATTGGGCCTTCAAATATTATGCAGGTTATTGCAGATAATACATTGGTATGCAGAGCTGCAGGATTTTTATTTAAGAAAATTTATCCCCATATAATGTGGACACCCTGTATTATGCACACTTTAAATCTTGCACTAAAAATATTTATGCAGCAAAGAATATATAGGCAAATGAAATCATTTATGCTGAATGTCATTGGATAACAGTGGTTGCAGATGATGCTGTTCTGATCAGAAATTTCATTATGAACGGCCATTCGATGAGACTTTCAATATTTAATGACTTCTCCCACATGATAATGTTAGCTGTTGCTGAAACTCATTTTGCCTCTGTAATAATCATGTTGAGAAGATTCAAGCAAATTAAAAATGCTCTTCAATCTATTGTGATTAGTGAGAAGTGGCTTGCTATCGAGAAGATGATGTTGGGAAGTCAAGGTATGTTAAAGAAAAGATCTTAGATGATTTGTGGTGGGATAATGTACACTACATTTTGGATTTCACTGATCCAATCTATGATAACTTGAGAGAGGCTGACACAAATAAATCTTGTCTACATTTGATTTATGAGATATGGGATTCTATGTTAGCAAAAGTGAAAGAAATTATTTACAGACATGAAAGAAAGTCACATGAAGAAGACTCAAGTTTTTGGAGTGTTGTCTATACCATTCTTGAGGATAGGTGGAGCAAAAGCAACACACCTTTGCATTGTTTGGCTCATTCATTAAATCCAAGGTATATTCATATTCATCTTTTAAATTAATTTAAATTTCTTGGTTAATGAACATATAATTTTATATGCTTTGTATTATTTGAAGGTATTCAAGTAAAGAATGGCTTTTAGAAGACCCTCAACGTGTCTCACCACAAAAAGATTTAGAAGTTTCAAATATGAGAAAGATATACTTGAAACGATATTTTCGAAATGAGGAGGAGAAAAAAAAATTAATATAGAACTTGCAAAGTTCTTTAGATATTTAGAGGATTTTGGTGATCAAGAATCTTTGGTTGATAGATAGAGGATGGATCCAAAAATGTGGTGGTTGATTCATAGAACTTCAGCACCGCTTCTTCAAACAATAGCAATAAAACTTCTTGGTCAAGTATCATCCTCTTCCTATTATGAGAGAAATTGGAACACATACTCATTTATTCAATCAATGAAGAGGAATAACAATGAGCTGATGATTTAGTTTATGTGCATACAAATATTCATCTTCTATCAAGAAAAACCCCACTTTATATGATAGGTGATAACAAGATGTGGGATGTTACTGGAGATGGGTTCGAGTGCCTTGATAATATGGGATTATTGGAGGTTGCAAATCTTTCTTTAGATGAACCTGAGTTATAAGCAATGATATTCAATGATGATGATATTGAAGGCCAAAGACCAACCTCTGAATCTAATTCTATCATTCCCTCTATTGAGTAGTTGGACTTTCATGTTGTACTAAATGTTTTTTTTATTATATTTTTGTGATTGTACTAGACATTTTGTACTAAACATCTTTATGTTATAAGCTAAATAAGTTATCATGACAAATTTATTATTGCTTGTTATTTTTAATATAATGTCACATTAATTTTGTATATTATATTAAAATTAATTATGACGTGTCCACGCCGCACCCGTGTCCGATATTTTTAAAAAATGCCGTGTCCCGTGTCCATGTCGTGTCGTGTCCGTGTCGCCGTGTCTATGTCGGTGCATCATAGATGTCCACATATATTTTTTTCTTATCATGATCCCTATTTATCTCCAAATTATCCTTGAATTCAGATCTCCCTCACGCTTGTGCAACCATAATATGTATCTCTTATATTCTCTCCATCCCACATGACCATTTTTCTTGCCCAACCCTAAATCCATAAATGAATTTCTATGTAAAAGGATCAACACCCACCCCTCCACTCTTGAAACTCCAACATACAATATACTCCCTAGCCAAAAATATCATCCCTAACCAAGCCTACCTGCAACTTTTTATACTATCCTATATATATGTGTGATCCTTTACATACTTCTATGTGAAAACCAAAGCGACAGAGAGAGAGAGAGAGAGAATATGTGAGAGAGAGAGAGAGGGTGAGAGAGAGTGTGTGTGTGTGTGAGAGAGAGAGAGAGAGATAGTGAGAGCAAGAGAGATAAAGAAAGCAAGAGGGAGAGATATATAGACAAAGAGAGAGGAGAGAGAGAGAGAGAGAGAGAGAGAGAGAGAGAGAGAGAGTGTGTGAAGAGGATAATGCTTCAATATAATTTACTTATAAACTTGGAAGAAGAAATAAGATCATTAGGCAAATTACTTTCCCAAAGATGGTGGAAGAGAATGACCATAGTAGAGTTATAATTATCATTGAGGATATGATAGAGAAAGGCGAAGGAAACATAGGAAGACGATAATTTCTATTCATGGAAGTACACATCCATAGAACATTGAGGGGCGAGAAAACTAAAAAGGAAAATAAATATATATAAATAGTGAATGGAAGGTCCATCTCGAATTGTTAAATCATGCCTAGTTGGAGAGGTATGATGAGGATCATTGAGAGAAGGAAGGAGAGCTCTTCATTTATAATGAGTTTGATCTTAATAGATTAATGCATTTCATGGTGCTAAGATAAGATCATTAAATAGAGAGAAGATCAGCCTTTAATTATTTAATTTATATATCAATTATAACAACCTAATAGCAATGAATTAAATAAACAATATACCTTAGATGTCTTCCACTCCTTTCGCTCTGCTAGGGCTTCTGTCCTAATCGTCTCTTGATGTGATCCACCTCCTTTATGTTCGAGAGAAATTTCTTTTCTTCTTTTCTTGTATTATTTTCTTTTCAGTTTGCCCTGTTGTCCTCCCTAGCTTTCTTCCGCCTATTTCTCCATGTTTGGTTTACCATTTTGCACTTTTTTATTTGCTTTTCCCCAGTGCAATGACAAATGCTTTTAAACGTATAAATCATGGATTTCTTGATTGTAAAATCATTCTAAATCCTTTGACGGTATTTTGTCTGGCTTTGATGCTTCAAAAGTGTTTCAGGGTCTGC
This sequence comes from Dendrobium catenatum, assembly GCF_001605985.2. Taxonomy (NCBI): domain Eukaryota; kingdom Viridiplantae; phylum Streptophyta; class Magnoliopsida; order Asparagales; family Orchidaceae; genus Dendrobium; species Dendrobium catenatum. The sequence continues at coordinate 8,345,237 of NW_021318693.1, forward strand.
AAGTTACTTTTTTTTTTTTCGATGTTATGGATCTCAGAGGAAGAAGTCATTCATCTTGCTAAGCCTTTAGAATTTGCTTTAGTTTGAAAATTTTTACTTTGGAGACCAGTTCTAGACTTGATTAGGAGGTTTTTCTTCAACCTTAAATTAACGGTTGAGTTCTTTATTACCCTTTTTTTATCAGAGCAATGTTTTGATCAAGCTTTCTAATGATCATGATAATGGAAGGGTTATTTTTAGCATAGATCGTATTTCATAAATGGTTGTTTTATCATATTGATAAAATGGATGACGTTCTTTGAGCTATCGGTGGAGTCTCTGTTCGTCCCTGTCAATATTTCATTTCTAGAGCTTTACCCTAACCTATTTTCTCCTCTTCGGTTTGGATTCTTTATTTGGTCGTCTGCTTCATACGGATAATGCCACTATTGTGGGTTTGAGACTATCCATTACCTGTATCTTTTTGGAAATGGACATTTCTAAAACATATCCTAATTTTGTTTGGCTTGGTCTTGAGAAATTTGGCTACATTCAGAAAGTTATTTTAGAAAACTTTCCTAGTTATTGGGATCATTGCAAAGGTGTGGGACATAAAAGGTATGAATGAATTAAGTTGCATCCTCAATTGAGGATGGATGAAGCTACTATTCAACCACTTATTCTTTCTATCACTGCTCCCGTTGTGTAGCTTATTTCCTTAGCTCTAAATAATCCTTCTCTTTCTACGGATGAAATAATTCCCCTTATCATTGCTATTATCGACCCTATTATTATTGAGGATCTAGATAATGTGCATCAGAATGTTCCTAATGGTGTGCTTGATAATGTGGCGGTTGAAAATTAATTCGTTGCTTATCCTATTAATTTGTTACATGAAGGTGTTTGTGTTAATAATATGATAGATTCTTCTGTGCTTACTCCTTCTCTTAGTAATTCTCTAAATAGTTTCATAAGCAATGATAATATATTGGATATTCATGATCCTAATTTTGATAAGTTTGAGAGTATTTAATATCTTCTTTTAATAATGCTGATCTACCAGTTAATGGTTGTGGTGTTGTGGCTACACTTACCTCTCATCCTATTACTAAAAATTTAGATGACGCTATCATGAGGTTTGGTGGTGCAAATAGGGTGGGTTTGGATGAGTCTCCTTTAGCTATTTTGGAACCTGATGTGTTGCCTAATTTTGTGGATATGATTGATAATGTGCCTATTATTGATGTCTCAATTTCTCTAATTTCTTGTTATGATTTGCAAGCTCAATTAGCTTTGAATTCTAAGGATGCTTTTGTGGACCAATTTGATTGGCTAGATAAATGTGACTCTTCATCTTATAGGGGTAGTGAGGCTGATAAGGTTGTGTCTAGGGAGGAATTTCAAGCTTCGTATGGCTTGAATGTGGTTCGCATTGCTGATGGATTATTTTTAAGGGTGTGGCAAATGAAGGAAGAAAATATATAAAAAACAATTTTAGTTTTGTTTTGATGCTTATGCCTTCTTCTGGTGTTCGGGTGCTCGCTTGGATGTGGAGGCTTTATCCGTCTGTTCATTTGGTCTCTTGTTGGGTTTCATCTCTAAGTTTGGGCTTCGAGTCTTCCCTTCGTGGGGCTTCCTAGTGGTGTTTCGTTGAGGGTTAATTTCAGTTTTGTTTAGGGGGTTTGAATGGGGTATGGTTTTTGTTTTGGAGATTTGTGTGGGATCTTCTTGGGGGTTACTGGTTTTCCTTTGTGCTGCTCTGCTACAAGTTTATCTTTCGCCTACTGTTTTGGTTGTTGGTCCCTTAACTTTCCCCTTTTGGTGTTTTTTATTTTTTCTTTTCTTTTTTTTTTTTGTTTTGTTCTGATTATGTTATGTAGCTTGTTTTGTCTTGCAGGTGTTTGTGTGGTCTTTCCTTCTCTATCTCTCAATTGTGTTGTTTGGGCATGGTCTTTTGTTGGTTGTTGGTTTTTTCTGCATTTCCTCTTGCAACTAGTCTTCTTGTGGTGCTATGAACTACACATCTTTGCTAGCTCAGTTGGTTTCCTGCTCTATCTATGGTTCTGCTGGTTGTTGTGTTTTTTTTTTCTTTTTATCGTGTGTATGTTATTAGTGTTTTTCTTTTTTCTTTTTGGTATTCTTGTAATATATAGAATCATCGACTCATATTTTTTATTCAAATGTTGTATTTTTAGAGAACTGAATGTTCTTTAATGCATGACTTGTATTTTTTCTTTTTATTAATGTGTAGGCCCCTCTGCGGGTTTTAACAAAAAAAAAGGAGATTATTGAAGTTAATGGGTTGTCATTGATACGAATATTAGAAGAATTTTATGCCTTATTATTTAATGCCTATTATTAGATTATGTTATTCCTAAGATTGTTAGTCTTTTTAGTTAAGCTTTGAGGCTCATAACATTTAATTCCATTCATGAAGATATTTTTGAAATTATGATCGATCACACTCATAATAATAATTATAAATTATTTTTATGTTAGAACTAAGTATCTCATGATACCCAACGATTCCATTAAAATCACAAGCTTTTTTATTATTATTTTATGTTTCATGATGTCATTCAAGAGTAAATACAAGAAAAATCATATATCAAGGCCTACTGAGAACTTTTTTTAAAATAAATAAGTCTAGTTATATAAGGCCTAGCTTGTAGCTATCTCAATACATAAAAAATACTAATGCGCTTGAAGTAAAGGATGGTTTTTTTAGGAATAATACTTCATTAAGATAGCCGCAGGTAACTTCAACTAATAATAAGCTTTCTTTATGATCAAAGTTGACTTAATAAATAAGTACAATATCCATCATAAACTAAAAATCCAAAAGTAAAATCTCAAATTTGTTCAATAAATATGAAGATACAAGCTCAATAGTTAACAACATAGGCCTAATCTTCTCATCAAAATTTCTAGTCTTTTCAAGAACTCAAGCTACCTTAGCCAATTCATCGTGAATAACTCTTCTCAACCAGAGCCAGTTCACCCATGGAGGCTTTAGCATTATGTTGTTTGTGATGGTGGCAACTTTAATTGTGGAAGGCCATAAAATTCATAAACTTAGTCATAAATAAGAACTTTCTTGGTGTTATTTTGTAACTTCTATCACTAAGAGTTTCTTTGATAGCTCCATTTAAGAAGATCTAAGAAAAAAAGGAGTACCAACATATAATCTTTTCCAAAATGGTTGAACAAAAAAGGTCACTTACTATGGCCTTCTATGGGCTCTGAAAATTCGGCCCCAGCCTCCCCAACTACTTTTTTTTTTGGGAGTTTTGATCAATTAAGTTATGGGGTAAATTTTGGGAAGACAAATTAATTTGTAGATAAGACACTACCTAGAGATTTCACCCTCATTTTGTGAGAAATTTATGATCTGAGTTCTAGTTTCCTATAGGTGCAAGCCCCTATAGTTAATTACCCCTCCCGATCACGAGAGAGAGAGAGATTTCGATTAAGGCTAGTCTTCAATTAGATATAAAATCACTCGGTTCAAAGGGCCCAGGGTCATAACCATTTATCATGCGGTGTCATTTGGTGACAAAATCACCGATCAGAGGACATGTACCACATCCTTACTAGTAAGAGAATGTTTTAGAATAGATCTTAGTGATATTTTTGACTAGGCATTACCTCTATGCGAGCTGAAGTAAATATTAATTTGTCCACCCAAGAAATTATTACGGAGGCTGGATGGATTTTACTTTAAGTGATTCGATGGATTATTTTCATTTTAAATATTTTAAATTTTGCTTTTCTTAGATTTTTTTGTTGGGTATTTGGGTGGAACTTAAAATATTTGAAATTAACTTATTTGGTTGATATCTGCATTCAACATGGCCGTCATCGAGGTATTTTTTGTTTACTAAGCCTTATCAACCTTATCAACTTACCGATAAGGGATCAAGTTTGTCAGTTATACAATTTTATTTAGTGAATTTCTCTTGTCAAATACCTTGAAGGCTTTATATGAATAGATAAAATATATATTTTGGTTAACACCTTGAACGTATCTATTTGATAATTTGAGCCATATCGACTCATATCTATTCGTATAGAAGGATTAGGCTCAAACTATATTCATTCATTATCCCGCATAATATTCCTAGACGTCACATGTGTATAGATAACATGCTCGTCGGGGCCCGTGCTGGTTTTTGAGAGTATTTTATAATTATCTATCAAACCTTGTCGACTCTTATTTACCTTCTTAGAAGGATCTAGTTTAAATTTATTGACTCCTGGAGTATCCCTAGACATCACATGTGTACCAATATAATATTAATCGGGGCCCAAACAGTGTTTGAAGGAATTTTATAATTATTTATTAAATCTTATCTATTCATATTTACCTACTTAGGAGGATCGGGTTCAAATTTATTAATCTGTATAATATTCCTAGACGTTACATATACCCGTAACACGCTCATCGGTGCCCATATAGGTGTTTGGAGGCATTTTATAATTATTTACTGAACATTATTGACTCATATTTATTTATATAGGTGGATCAAGTTTAAATTTATTAATTTGTATAACATTCCTAAATGTTACATGTGTATCCGTAACATGCTCGTCGGGGCCCATGCAGGTGTTTAGGGGTATTTTATAATTATTTAATGAACCTTATCGACTCTCTTATTTACCTACTTAGGAGGATCATGTTCAAATTTCTTAACCGCATAGCATCCTTAGATGTCACGTGTGTACCCATAACATGCTTGCCGGAGACCATGCAGGCATTTGATTACATATATAGTTATGTGTATTTATGTATATATTATAGTGTATGTGTGAGGGTATTTATTACTTCTTGTAGATGAGTTGTTATACACAAGACAATTTTCTATAGTTGTTCGTATATGGGACCATTGTATGCATTGTGTGTCTTCTACTACAGTTAGTAGAAGCTTGTGTTTGCTGCACGTTATCCTCCTTTACTTATAAATGATTAGTGTAAGCATTTATCACTGAATCTATAATGATTGCAAAGATACCCTTATCTTTTTCTGCATGTTGTTTATTGTCACTTGTAGGTAGATACCTTTATGAATGATGAACCATTTACAGTGACTTGTAGGAGTTGACATTTGTTATAGTTCTTTTGTATTTGCTTCTTATTACAGAGGATCACCGCGCTTACTCAATAATCATTCTTCATTAACTACAACAATGAATTAGTGTTTATTGCAAATTTTTCATCGTTGCCGACAAGTAGATTATCATGTATATGACAAGTCTTTTAGATTTACCTGCAAATACCCAACACACTGTAAATATTTGTCCTTATTTACGAACAACACCTCGCACAAACTTCTGTATGCACAAAAGATTCATCACATCTATAGTGTATCTCATGTCGTCACATACATGCGGGCCAATATGCTCATCTAAATTTTGTTATTGCCTAATGGTTAAATTACATTCATTTCCAACACCTTCATACTAATTTGCAAGCTAGCCAATGAATCATTATATTAGTTGAATATTCACTACTATCACTTACAATTATCTAATGAGTTTGCATGCAGCTCGTTACGTTCATTATGAATTCCCTTGCATTACGAATGGATCATTATATTACAAGTCCTCTAATTCATACTTACTGATAATTCACATTCCTTATATGCTTCTTCTTATATGTGCAGGTAGTAAAAACTCCTTCATTTCTTTAACTCACACGTCAGCTTTCATTTGTATGATGAATCTTCTATGCTTTCTTATGAATTCTTGTACTCATTGTATGCTGCACTACATGTGTCTACAAGACGTTTCATTATCAACCAATGAGCTAGTGTATTAACTTACATGGTACTGGCTATCGCTCACATGATAGATCATCCACCATTGTTTTCCACTTTAGCCTAGAGACAAATGGTTGTATGCATAAGAAATTTTCCTTCATTTCCTTCTTTACAATCTCTTAGTTTTGTTTGTTGGTGCATCATATTCGTTGTAACTCATTCAACTACTATTAACAACTTTGTAGATCTACTACTTTTAATCAAAGTGGTGCACCTATAGCAAGTTTCCTCCCCTCTTTAACAAGCGAGTCGGCAAGTGTATTGTAAAGGACTCATTCTCATTCGCAGTTATGGAAGGATTTTGTTATTTTTATCATGTACGCATTATCCACCATTCACAGATACATTAATGTACTGATCATAGGTCTTTGCTTTTTTCCCACAAGCAATGTGTTAACGTCATGATAGATTTGTCTCTTATGTTGAGTTTTTCATTAGGGAGTCTTTTATGCAAGGGCCTTTCATTTTGATTGCAATTTATTTTGTCCATTTATAGAAGTTCATTTCCATGCAGTACAAGCTTAGTTGCTTATTCAAATGGTTCAAGTCACATTCAATTCGAGTCCTTATAGTTCATTTGTTCAAGTCTTTTGTATTCATTCAAGTCAAGTCCCTCAAGTCTCATATGGTCCCACTCAAGGCTTTGCTTGAGTTCAAATGTTCAAGTCATGGTTAGCTTGAGTCAAATGAGGCTCAAATTCAAGCTCATTTCAATTAAGTTTGAATTCATGTTTAGTTCATTTAATGTCTAAATCAAATTCAAGTTTGAGCTCAAACCTCTATTCAGTCCAAATTATGATCAAGTTTAGGTCCCCAATTTTGCTGAAAATTTTGGCAGCCTCCCGGTGTCTCCCTTATTTAGGGGAAACTATGGGAAACTGGGCCATTTCACCACATTATTAGAGCATGTATGGTAGGTGTCGTAGGACACTGGGCCATACATATTTAATCCCACAATGCTACGAAAGCGTATATAGGGTCTTCAAAAATACCTGTATGAAGTAGACAAGTGGTTCTCCCCATCATGCAACAAAATTATGTATAGGGCTTACCCACCTCGTCGTATACGACGCACCAGGCTCCCTTCTACTGTGTTACAAGAGCGTGTATATGTGGTTCTCTAGTATGTCGCAAACACCAAAAATGGGATTTAAAGTGATTACCCGCATCGTCGTTGGCGTTTCATCGGGCTCCCTCCTACCATGCTAAGAGATCGTGTATAGGTGGTTATTTAGTCTGCTGTAAATGACGAGAATAGGAAAATTGAGATTTGGAAATTTACACCTTTGGGGTCGGCGGCAATAAGGTCGACGACGGTGCAAAATTACACAAAATCTATTCCCCCTTTTTTTAACTTCTCTTCTTTTTTTTTTTTTGTTGAAATTCTTTTCTCTCTTTTTCTTTTGGCACTTTCTCTTTTTTTCTAATCTACTCTTATTTTCCTTTTTCTTTTTTTTTTATTTTTTTTCTACACATACACATGTACACACTCATATATATGTATATATATACACACACATATGTATGAATATGTACATATAGGGGTGTCAAAAATTGACATGACATGAAAACCCGACTCAAACTTGACCCAAAATTTTTGGGTTGGACACAACCCGTTTGAAAAATGGGTCAGATTCGGGTTCATAAAACTGACCTGGATGAAATTTTGGGTAAGGTTCGGGTTAACTCGATAACCCGATAACCAACCCGTTTCAACCCGCACTTTTATTTCACGCGGCGGGATTAAGTTAGGGATCCGATCTTAGCTGAGCATATTCATTTTGCGTCCACTTCATCCCATTTCCTCTCCAGCTCTCCTCTCCTTCGTTGTTTCGTCTAGGGTTTCTGAAGTTCTATTTCTTCTCTTTAGATCTCCTCGCTCTGTTGCCAGTTTCCTCTCTTCTACTTCTCTAGCATATTGTTGGTCTGTGGTGTTCATCGTGCACATCTCGTTTGGCTCAACATGAACACTTATATCTCTCACTATTTGTATATCTTATCTTTTTTTCTTTTTTTCTCCTTTTAGAAGCACGATATATGAGCATAAGAGAGGTTTGTCTTGCTGTCTTGCTGTTTGATCAACATATTGCGAAGTTCCTTAAGAAATATTTGGGGTTAGGGTTTTTCCAATTTCTTGTTGTCTTGCTAAACGAGCCAAGTCGAGCTCAATTTTCTGGTTGTTTTTTGTTCAGTTTGTGGTGGTATTTCCGTTTAGTCCTTGCTGGTTTTTAATCAATCGCAATACGTAGTGCAAATGAGCCAAATCGAGCTTGATTTTCTGATTTTTCTATTCAGTTTCTGCTGGTTTTTTAATTCAGTTACTACTATTATGATGTTCAGTCCTTGTTGGTTTTTAGTCAATCGTAGTATGTGGCAAATGAGCCAAGTCGAGCTCTATGTTCTGGTATTTCTATTCAGTTTCTACTATTTTTCTATTGAATGACTGCTGTTATGATGTTCAGTCCTTGCTGGTTTTTAGTCAATCGCAGTATGTGTGCAAACGAGCCAAGTCAAGCTTTATGTTTTGGTATTTCTGTTCAGTTTCTACTATTTTTCCTGTTCAGTTACTACTGTTATGTGGTGGGAAAATTTATGTCACCACGCAGATTTTGATTTCTCCTATTTTGTAATCGAATAATGCATTGAGAATAAAATACAATCTCGAGATATTGACATAGTATTCTACAATGGATTCAATATCAAAATAGGGTTTTAAAAAGTTGATATTTCTATAATCAAACATAGTTCAAAGAATAACATATCATCTCAAAAGATGAACATGAAATTCTATA
>NW_021318693.1:8353905-8356863 GCF_001605985.2 Dendrobium catenatum
CCTGATTTGAGTTGAGTGATAGGTTCAAGTCGATGCTACGTCAATAGGTATCCACCTAAGGGAAATCCTATGGGTGACGTCTTTTCTAGGCTACGAAGACCTAGGTGCTAGAATTGAGTCCGGGGAAATTGACCTCGAATAATGAGGTCAACATTATGATGTATGACGTTATGCTCATAGTTGACACCCTTAGACTCCTAGTTATTATGCTGAGTTGTTGTTCAACAACACATTAAGTATTGAAGTGATGTTGTTATATTTATATTTGGCAGTTATTTGGTAGTTATTTGGCAGTTATTACTATTTATGTTCAACAAGCCTTCAACCAATTAAGTATTGAAGTCATACTTCTTTTTAGTGTTGGATAGTTGGCTTTTGTTTTAGAGATTTCTTGATTATTTTCCTAAATCATACATTTTATGTCATACATGTTATGTTGGAGAAGTTATTTTTTTGGCATTTGGCGAAGAATTTAATGAGTTAAAGTATCAATGTGTTATGTGTATTTTTTTAAAAAGAAATTTAACAAATAGGATAGAATTAGCATTGTGAAGTTGTAATATATTCTAATTTTTTGGATAGATGGAGGATTCCAATACCATTCATAAGAATTCTTCTTTTGATGAAAATGAAAAAGCCCGGACTTGTGAAATACCTGTAGAGCCCTCTAACGAGCAATGTAATGAGGCAATAGTTACTAAGAAACAGTGATAATAGTTGTTTGGGGCCATTATGAGAAGTTACCTAATACGAAAGATGGAAAACAAAAATATAAATGTAAGAAATGTGGAAACACTTAAAAAATAACTGATTGTTTTATTTGTTTAACTTCTCATTATATTGATAATGATTGGCATTTGAAAAAGAAAATTATTACTTTTGCATTAAAACATGATATTGTCGAGGCACTAATTTGTGTTAAGGACTAGTTATATGGAGAGCATGGTGATTATTCATTCATCTTACAGTTATTTTTTATTTAAGATCTCTTTGTGCTAATTTGTTTTTTAATACATGCATTATTGCAGCAACAAAAGAGCCCGAACTTGATGCGGTAACTGATGATATCCTAAATTTAGTGTGAACAAAAATGATGGAGATCTTGGTGACAGCTCAATTTTTGGATGAACAACATATATAGAGAGATTGCTTATTAATTATTTCATGCCTATCTATATTTCCTTATAAGATTCAAGAACTACAAGTTGGTTAGCTATTTTTTTTATTTATGGTGGCTTTTGTGAATTTGTTTGTTGTCTTTACAAGTTGGTTAGCTACTTAAGTTGATGTTATGCACTTTTTTTATTGATGTCTTGCAATCCTGGGATGATTTTTTGGCCTGGGATGATCTTATTTTTGTGAATTTCTCTGGGTTAGTTGCTGGGTTGCTGGGTTGCTGGTTACTGGAGCATGATGATCTTGCTGGGTTGCTAGGTTGGTTGCTGGGATGATCTTGGTTGTTGTGTTGGCTTTTCTAGGTAGATGTCTCGATTTTCCAAGTTAATTTGGTTGTTATGGTGAATTTTGTAGATTTTGTGAATTTCTCTGGGAAGATGTGTCGATTTCCTGGGATGATTTTGGTTTCCTGGGATGACCTTGGTTGCTGGTCAGGTTGTTGGGTTGATGTGTTGGTTTCCTGGGATGCCTAATTGGTTTTCCCTGGATCTTGTGTTGGTTTGTTGGGTTGTTGGGTTGGTTGCTGGGATGATCTTGGTTGCTGTCTTAATTTCCCTGTGATGCTGTCTTGGTTACCTAGGTTGTTGTCTTACTTTCCTTTTACTAGCTGCATCTGTTCGGGTTGATTGTTTTTTCCTGCTATGTTGGCTTCCCTAGGTTACCTGCTATGTTGGCTTTCCTATTTCTTGATGAATCAGTGCATCTGTTCAAATATTGGGTTATTTATGAAAGCATTTAAAGTTCATTTGCAATTATAAGTACTCTTCTAAACTGATTGTGAAGTCATTTATGGGGAAAAAAATGTTTTCTGCTATATTGGCCTCGGTTTCCCCAGTTGCTGGCTGGGTTTAAGGTGGTTCTTGTCTTGGTTATACTCGGTTGCTATCTTGGCTGACTGTTATTCAACTGCAATGTCGTGGATTAATTTTTGAATCCTTGGCTGCCTGGGTTGGTTTCCTGTTACTTGAAGTATCCGTTCAAATGCTAGGTTGGTTCCGAAAGGATTGAAAGTTGAGTAGCGATGATGAGTACCCTTCTAAACTGATTGTGAAGTCAATTGGGGGAAACAAGATATTGCAACCAGGTGGCATTTGCGTTATCCTCTAATCAAACAAATACTAAGTATAAAATTCAAATTACCGCCTTGGATGGCAATACCGTAAGTCCGCAATCATAAAAAATTATTTTGTTGACTCACATTTCATTAAATGATGAATATTTGGAGGGTTAATCTGAGCTAATAACTCAAGCTTTCAACTAATTCATGGATTTAAAATTATATCAATTTAATTGTTTATATTTTTTGTAGTTAGCGTATATCTCCATGAGGGCAGGCACAAGATTCCTGGTCTTCAGAGTTCTGAGTTCTTCAAACAGTCAAAATTATGTGTAAACTATAATTAGTAAATTTCTATTTTGTAATTTGTGAAATTATTTGTATAGTTTATTTGTTAGTTTAATATTTTATATAATTTGTAAGTTTCAAAAATAAATAAAATTTTCTCCTTGGATTCCCTATTTTGCTTGATTCCTACTTTCTTGTATGTCTGTAATGTGTTGTTTATGTTTAAACGAGTCTGCGAGTCATTCCGAGTTGACTTGAACCTGACTCGGTTTGGGTTCGGGTCCTGGATATTGACCCGTTTCCCTTATCGGGTCGGGTTCGGGTTAACCCGTTTAGCTTCGGGTTATGTCAGGTTCGACCCAAACCCGACCCGTGACCCGGTTTTGACACCCCTAATAAAATTGCTGCGAAGAAACTATTTTTTTTTTAAATTAATG
>NW_021318693.1:8357014-8359126 GCF_001605985.2 Dendrobium catenatum
GGGGTTAGGTATTTGCTGCTTGGAAGTGTAAGTGGAGTTTCTTGGGCTTGAGATGAGTTGTAGGGGCTAATTTAAAGGTAGTATGTTATAGATTTTGGGCTGGTTTTGATGGTTATATGGGCTATTTGTAGCAAATTTAGAAGGTTCATGTAGTGGGCTTTAGATGTTAGGCTAGGTGGGTTGGTTTAAAGTGATTTTTGGGCTGAAGGAAAGACTTGAATAGATTGGTTTAGTGGGTTACCTTATTGAGCTTTGGAATATATATGTATATGGACCATTGAAATAGGATAGTGGGCTATTGCTGTAATCTGATAATCAAGGGGAAATGGGCATTTATCTATAGCGGGGCCGTTTGGACAGAACAGAAGAACTGATTTGAGATGTCTTTGTACACTAAGAGACTTGTTTCTTTGTACCCTAAATTTTTTTATTCCTCACTCAAGGCTTAAGTTAACCATCACACTACTAGACTTGATTTCTTGGCTCTGACCTAGACCCCAAATAAATAGATTTTAAAGTTTCACTATTATCATGCATAAGAAAAATAAAAAAAAAAAGGGAAAATTTTAAGAATAAGCAAGATTAAAAATAGTATTAACAGTTTAAGTATGTTTATAAAAAAATTTTAAATGTAGGCAAAATCGCTTGTTTAACCGGCGACTTATGCTGACTAGAATTAGTTGAGTCAGGTAGCCGTTATGCTAAGTAGACAAAGAAATGATATTATTCAGTGCCTGGAGTGTAATGTTGTGGAGGTCGTCCGGACCTTTGCGTAACATGTGATGTTCCTCCATAGCAACTTCTTCCTCAGCTATGTCATCTGTATGAAGGAAGCTCGGTACAAAATCTGGGGTGAGGTATGCATGCAAATCCGCTGGCACCTAGTTACTGAAGAGGTCCCAAGAAGGCCCTTGATAAGGATAAAAGGAGGGTCTAGCATATCCACTGTAATGCTGAGGAGCATCCTGGGTCATGAAAAATGGTGTATCATGCTCACTTCTATCATCAAAGTATCCTTGATCTTGAATATACAACTACCTGCGCAAACCACGATAAAGCTCTGCCACTATGTTTATGTCCCTTTATTGTTGTGTATCATTTGTACCATTGAAGTGTTGTTGCAAAACATTTTTAGTACCTAGGAAAAAATCCCTCTGAATTAACCAAAAAATTTTGTTGTTATTTCACAAAAAAAAAATTATCTAAGAAAATTATAGTATGTTCAATTTGAACCTACCAGAAGGCGCTTAGAGGGAGCCCTAAGATATGCCATTGTGGAAGGCTCAACATGTGCCTTCAATATGTATAATGTTGCCCATGAATTGTATCATTGTATGTAGAGATGAATCGAGTAGTTATTATGCTGGTTAAGAAGGTCCCCTGTAACTATATATCCACTCCTACTCTCCCATATGGCAATGTGTGCTTGGTGGTACAACATCCAGTCCATGTCTGGTTTCCCATGACCATCTACCCTTTTGAAGCTTGGTTCCATTGGTTGGATGCTAGTAGTTGGGCACAATCCAAATTGTTGTAGTACTCTATCTAGTAAGTGCCACTCAACCCTCTTCCAACTATTCAGAGACACTCGTGCAGTCTAAATGTCCTCCCCTGACAGACAAATCTGTGCGACCTGAGCTTGAATATCAGGCGTATATGGCTGCCAAATTACCTGCATATTCAATAATAACTTATATGAATTGAAAATAACAAGTTAATTTTTCATTTCAAAACTTTAAGAAGATACCTGACTATTAAGTAAATCATCGAGCTCATCTCTATAGCTAATGATATTTCCAACGGGCAACTCTCTTAGCCGATTCTCATTCCACATATTATATTTATATTATAAATAAATAAGATTTCATTGTAAGTAGTATTAAAAAATCATTAAATAGAATTATCTCATACTTGAACCCAACACTAACACCATGGAGTTCTAATGGATAGGGAACACGGAGCAGTGGTCATCCTACATGCAGATGCTCCAAGCCCAGATTTATAACAAATGAATGCATCCAGCTATGTTAGCCCTACTAGGCCATGTTACTTATCCCAACTCCCTATACAAATGGGCTAAAATTGCTCCTCCAAGAGAGTATGTACTGAATA
>NW_021318693.1:8360164-8388435 GCF_001605985.2 Dendrobium catenatum
TTGATTTGTAACTTGGAAGATTTCCTGTTATTCCCTATAATATTTCTATTTTTGGTAATATCGGTCGAGACGATATTTATATCGTCTTGGAGGATATGTCCAAAATCAAAAATCCTAATTAGGGCATCCTCATTAAGGCAGCCATCATTGATATCAGCCTGGACGATACATGTATCGGCCAGGACGATACATGTATCGGCCAGGACGATAGTCTTAATTCAGAAAGAATCAAACGCCATAATCAGTTTAAGAATTCTTTGTTTTAGTAAATCGGCCAGGATGATATTTATATCGTCCAGGCCGATCTATCTCAATTATGTCTAAATTGATCTGGTATCTTTGGAAAGCATTAATGGTTGATTGATACGATCACATCGGCCGGGATGACGTCCTGGACGATCTACATCAGACAGCTCGAATTTTGGGCGATGATCAGGACGATTGAAATCGATTTTAAACTAATCGGCCTGGACGATCGTGATATCGGCCAGGACGATGTAACGAATTTTCTTCTGATCGTCCCAAATAGTCCCGGGCTCATGAGCTGAATTTGTACTGATCGGCCAGGACGATTTACCTATAATCATGGATGATAATGTCGGTAACTTGCATTAATGAGCTCATTTTGAGAGCTTCTATTTAAGGTTGGCATGACACTTTGTAAGAGTCTTTGGCAGCCATTGTAGCTTCGTTCTTGTGGGGGAAACTTAAAGAGAGAGCTTGAAAGGGAGAGAGGAAAGGGTGGAGTTTGAGAGGGAGAAGATCCTGTGAGGGGGAGGAACTCAAGGGAGTGTGGTGGGGGACACGGTTGCTCCGGCGAACTCGCATCTTTGTACCATCGGATTCAAGGCTTGTCTCGAGGTAAGTTCACCAAAGAAGAAGATCTCTTTGGTGTCAAAGGACCCGGCGACTCCGCCGCACCGGGGAAGGTGGAAGTGATTTTGTAAGGGCTTCTCCGCCTAGTTATGGGGGCTAAAGGAGAGACACTTATTTTAGTGCAATACTTGGAGGGTGCCTCCAAGTAGTGGACGTAGGTCAAGGTTTGACCGAACCACTATAAATCCGGTGTGTTGTTTTCTTATTATTTACTTCCGCATTTATTTTTTCTTCCGTACTTTGTTTGTGGTGATTTTAGTTGGAGTTTTATCTTTGGTTTTTTAAATTTTCCAAATCACCTCCCTCTTTTAATTAGCTTTGGACCAGTTCTATAGGGCCTAACATCCCTAACGAACTTTTAGTATTAAAAAAATCATTAAATAGAATTATCTCATACCTGAACCCAACACTAACACCATGGAGTTCTACTGGATAGGGAACACGAAGCAGTGGTCATCCTACATGCAGATTCTCCCAAGTCCAAATTTATAGCAAATGAATTCATCCAGCTATGTTAGCCCTACTAGGCCGTGTTACTTATCCCAACTCCCTATACAAATGGGCTAAAATTGCTCCTCCAAGAGAGTATGTACTAAATACTGCTAAATCCTCCATAATAGTAAGGTATTATAAATATATCTCTGAACATGAAGTGTCTGGGAGAAGGTGATAGCCCAATATGAACAATATGCAAGCCCGAACATGCCTCCAAAAATCCATATCGTTCAGGTCCAAGTAGGAGTCATGCCAAAAAGTCCATCGCAACCATCTGGGGAAATACAAGTTTGTGCATGTGCCTGTCCCATACGAAACCTTGATATGATGCGATGATCGAATGGGTCATGGTATAGAACATCTGGCAGTGGATGACTCCCAAGAAGGTCATCACAGCAGTCTGGCCAGCTAAGCCAATGTCTCCCAACTCCAACAACAGCATGATCAATCAAAGCAGGACCATCTATATGAACATCCAAAATCATAGCAACATCCTACAAAGTAATAGTCATCTCGCCAACTGTTAGGTGGAAACTATTTGTTTGAGGTGACCACCTCTCAACTAAGGCCGTCAACAAATGGTGGTCCATCCTTAAATATCTCATTTGGCTTACACAATCTAGCACAACCATTCTTAAAGCATCCATAAATCTTGGGCAATTCATCGACCATTCATGAACCATTAGAAAATGTGATGCTGCTTCCAATATTGTTCCCTATAAATATATTTAATTAGTAACAGTTAACTTAAACATTCAGTATAATCATAATAAGTTTAATCAATTTTGATGTACCCCATCAGGATGCGTTGCTCTATTTGTACCATGTAACGAAGCAATGTTAGGATGGAGCTGAGTTGGAGGTGGTGCATCACTACTACCCTCTCCTAAGGGCTCACCGGTGCCCCGTTTCTTTCTACGGTGTCATTTGTCAGTTGCCATTTAACCTGAAAAATAACAATAATTAAGAATACACACTAATAAATCAAAAAATTAATTATACAATGAAATCAACATCAACAACAAAATTATATAATCACTATTAACATTAAAAAGTTGAGTTTTTTTATCGTCCATGTTTAAAAAATTGAAAAATGTTACAACAAAAATATAAAATCATTATTAACATTTATTTTTTAGTTTCTTTCAAATCCAAAACTGTTACATCAAATTCTTATAGTAGGTGACTCCTCCTCACCAATCTAGGTTTGGTTTAGTGGCTTTCTTTATCATGATAGTAAAACATAGTTGCTACCAATTCTTTTCATTAGTTATATAATTATGCTATGAAAAATTTAAGATTCTACTAGCATAAAAATTATATTAAATACCTTATCTTTCTTATGACTAATAGTAACACCCGCAAGAAAATCAATTATTTTTTTAATGTTTACCTCTAATTCTTGTTTAGAAGAGTCTCTTATTTTTTTTTTAATGTTTACCTCTAATTCTTCTTTATAAATTTTGGGCCTTAAGATAATTCCCTTGGTCAACATAAAATGTATTTTCTTCCATTTCATAAAAAAGGAACCTAATATAATAGCTGAATCAGAAAAGTCATCAATGAAGATTTTTATGCCCAAACTACACTAATATTGAGTGTACATTTTTATGTTCCATCTGCACTCAAACATTATAATGCCTAAACTGCACTAGAAGTCGTGGATATTTTACTTAAATACATGCGCTATTACAACAATTCTCACATGACATCCTAGTTCCTGCGACCAAATCTCGTTAGGCAGGTGGCTTTATTATGTCCGACTAGTCACTGGTGGTTGTCTACTTTGATCCCTTCATATCTTCCATACATCTATTAAAAAATTCTTATCATCTGTATTGCCGGCTGCATACATTTTTTGGCACAAAATCTCTATGTCACCTAACCCATTTGTCGTATTTCTTTCTTGAAATTCTCACGTAGATGCCTTAAGCAGTGCCGATGAACAACATTAGGAAAGATTTTCTTATAACCTCGGACCAAACCAGCATGCCTGTCGGATATTATACAGAGATTGTGTCTGTTCGTAACCACAGAGAGTAGCTCATTAACTTGTCTCAGAAACCATATCCATGATTCGTTACACTCTGACTCAACTATATCAAAGGAAAGTGGAAATAGACCATTGTTAGCATCCATGCTGATCGCAGTTAATAATGTCCCTTAATATTTACCAAGCAGAAATGAGCCATCAAGGCAAAGAACTGGCTGACAATAATTCCACCCAGTAATAGAAGGACCAAATGCCCAAAATAGTCTTTGAAACCTACTCGTTTGTGTGCTTTGAATTCTATATACCGCTCCCGGCATTGCATAGGCAACAATATCCATGAACAAATTAAGAGTACTCCTCCCAACTGCCAAAAACAACTTTAATAGCCTTCCGTCGAGCATCCCAAGCCTTCATGTATGACACTTTAATATTGAACTTAGATTCCATATGACCAATTATCTCCCTTGGCTTCAAGTCCATCTGCTTTCTAATTGTGGGTAGAATATAGAAACTTATAAACTGTGAGTTGCACTAACGGTGGCCACTTTCGAGAATTGGAGACACACATGTATGTTGGTTCTTTATAGATGAGATTTTTCATATACCGTCTAAGTGTTTACTCTGAGCAGAATGAAGCCTCCATAGGCAAGGATATACCAGGAAATCATGCTTTGCACAAACAACTGTAAATTTCTTTGTATTCGATGCGATGACAATATTAATTAAAACAGTTATATCTAAATTGCATCTATGTTTTAAACATAATCAGATTATGCTGTGATGAAAAACTTTTAAAAATGTTTAAGGTTTTGATATGCGAAATTTAAAACAAATTTTAAAATTTAAATCATATGCCAATTATATACTATGCTGAGAGTAATCTCCTAATTTTAGTATTGATATGTTGTTAAAAAATTTATTTTTATTGATGCCGGATTTTCGTACAACGCTAAGACGTTAAACTAAATATTTCTCTACCGCCGCGAATACTCCAGGACGCAACAAGGATATTGGCTTTGCTTGTCGTATTTCTGCTGAATGATAGTGATTTAAAAAAAAAAAAAAAAAAAACTTTAAAAAGCTTAAAAAAACACACAAATAAACTTAAAATGCGTAATTGCCCACCTGAGCTCTTCCTAGGTCCGTTCCTATAATAAGTGGTGCATTAAATTTTATTTTTTAAAAATATTTTTTATAAGTACAAAAGGCCAAATTTACACTCATTATTCAGCTCGTACGTGCCACTAAAAAAGACGAGTAAATAACAAATTCTTAATACACACGTTTATTTTAATTTAAATTATTTCTAAATCCAAAACCTAAGTTATAAAAATTATAACTAATATTAACATGAGAATATCATAATGAAAAATTACATTAATTCAATTATGACATAAACATATTTAAATGATTAGTATAATATGGAAAATTTTAATATCCAATAAATTACTTCAACTTATCTCTCTACCAAATAATTACTCCAAACAAAAACTAAAATTTTTAATTTTAAAATATTTCTAATTATCTCTCTACTTAACATAATCTCAATTATTTTGAAACTAACACTTATTAAGGATTTAATCTCAAAATTCATTCGAACTAACATACATATAACTTCAAAATAATTAAAAATTATTACAACTAATATATAAAATTTAAAATAAATTTTTAAAAATTTACCTCTTTCCAAACACATGTAAAATTAACTCAAAAATTTACTTAAACATACACTAACTTCAAAATATAATGAGCATTGCATAATAACCAACTATGAAAATTTCAAAAAAATTTAGTATCCAACCTTCATCTTCTCCATCCCAAAATAACAAAAAAAACACGTATATTTATCGCACAAATTGCCACTTTAAATATATAATTTAACCCTAAATCACATATCTACAAAATATTAAAACATTCACATCCTAAATGTAGAAATCTATACTTATCACAAACAAATTTTGAAATTTATTGAACAAAACAAAGAGATTTACATAAAAATTTAGAGAAACAGTCCGCAAAGCATAAATCTTTACTTCCTTAAGCAAAATAAACACTAATGAACATATATTTAACCTAATTAACATAAAATGCATAAATAAAAACTTACCTTACCTAATGCCAACGAAGAACCGAAGCTGTTATGAAAATGGCGAAGAGGGAGAGGAGTGGATCACGAAAGGGAAAGGCAGAAATTTATCTAAAGCTAAGTCGTCCGGTTAACGGGCGACTTATAAGTCGCCCATTAAATGAGCGACTAACTTTAAATCATCTAATTGCCACATCATCTACCACGTCGTTCTTTGTATTAGACCTAAGTCGCCTTTCAAACGAGTAATTTTGCCTATTTTTAAATTCCTTCAGCACCATGCTTAATCTTATAGTTAACTCACTAGTTATGCCTACTTTAAAAATTTGTGAAACAACAATTATAAAATGCCAAAGAAAAGGGCAAATGCAATGTTTCCTTCCCTTTTTTTTTTGGCACGTTGCTTGAGGACAGACTCCTTTCTGCCACAACAAACTTTTTTTTTTTCACATGGGTGGCAGAGATTCCTTTTTCTCTTTACCTTAAAGCTATGAGGAAGTGGAGAGGCTGTGAAATTGGGCAAATTAATAGGTCGGACATCTAATTAAAACTTGTTACGTAGTATGTGCTTTGAATGTGCATTTAGACTGTGCTTTGATTGAGTCTTAAGTGCACTTTGATTGCACTTCACCTGCGCTTTAACTACACTTTTTTACTGCGCTTTGACTGTACTTTACCTATGTTTTTGACGCTCTTAACTTAAAATAATATTTTATTAGAACTTCCCGTGATCGGACCTAATAATTTATCGTGAAGTTGTATAAGGAAGCTTGGCTGATAAGAGCAGAGATTTGGCCAAACAACAGAACTCGACATCCAGGGGAGTTGCTGACTGAATAGAAGACTGGAGTGATTGCAGGAAGGAATCTAGAGGAAAAGCTGTCACTCCACCAGGAAGGAATCTAGAGGAAAAGCTATCACTCCACTACACTTCATTCACTAAAATGAGGAAGAAGGCGGCGGTGGGCCTCGGCTGTTTGAGCTGCTTGTGGCGTGTAGTTGGATGAATAGTTGGCTGTGATGAGTGGAGGTCAACTGCTGCTATTTCTCGTGAAGTCCAAGATCAACAAGATAAGAGGCCCTCACTACAGTAAGGATCAGTAAGGCTTGGACGGATGGAGAATTGATGTTGTTTATCTATTTAGGAATCTAGTTTTGTTAAAAATTTATCAAGTCAATGCCTACATTGGTGATATTTCACCAACGAATTAACTCCAAAGGATAGGCATTCATTAATTGGCTAAAAATCAACTCGGTATGCATAATTTTCTCAATTTATGTGCATTTTGCCTCAAAACTCGCCTCATTTCATGTGTCGATTTCATGATAAAATTTTGTTTAAACAAACAAATTTGTAGTGCATTTAGGGTATTGACGATGTTCCGGCCGAAAAGACGCATTCCGTTTCACAATTGGACGTCATTTGACCAGCATCGAGACTAAATTTTCTCGAAAAGCATATAGTCGCTTTGGAGCCGTTTTGATTTGCTTGCACAACCTTAATTATACAAATTGGTAATGAATTTAGAGTATTGATGACATTTCGGACACAACGACGAAGTCCGTTTGTCAATCAGACGCCATTTGCGTAGCCCCAAGCGATCTTTTCCTTCAAATTCATGCTTTGCCTCGGGATATGTGTCGACCTCCATGCATATTTTAATTTGAACAAATTAGCTATCATCCGTAGGTATTTAGGATGCTCAAAATGTCATGTCGAAGTTTGTTTTGCGCTCGAAATTTGTTTGGGCAGTGTTGGAGCCTATTATCATCGATATGTGTGTTTGTCTCAAAATTCATTCCAGCAATCTGAATGATCTAATTTGAACATAGAAAGTGTAGTTCTTGAGTGTTCGTGATATTCCGGTCGCAATGGTGAAATCTGTTTTGCGAACATACATCATTTGGACAGTGTTGAGGCTAATTTTTGTCAAAATTTATGTTGTTGCCTCGAGAATTGTGCCACCAATCGGATGACCTAATTTGAATATAGAAAGTGTAGTTTTGAGTATTCGTGATATTTTGGTCGCAATGGTGAATTCTTTTTGCAAACGGACATCATTTGGATGGTGTCAAAGTTGATTTTCCTCAAAAATCGTGTTGTTGCCTCGGGATATGTGTCACCAATCTGAATGATTTAAATTGAGCATAAAAAGTGTAGTTCTTGAGTATTCGTGATATTTCGAAAGCAATGGTGAAATCTGTTTTGCGAACGGACATCATTTGGACAGCATCGAGGCTCATTTTCTTTGAAATTTGTATTGCTGCCTCAGGATCCGTGCCACCAATCTAAATGCTTCAAATTGAATAATCAAAATATAATTTTTAGAGGTTAACAGCGTTCTGGATGCAACAACGAAGTCTATTCATAGATCCGACATCATTTGATCGGCATAGTGCTTTAATTTTGGGTGTCGGACATCCTTTGTAATCGATCTGATCTGATTCGATTGCGAGGGGCCTCGACCTAGTAGAATTTGATGTTCTGATCGCAATGCAACTATCCGTTTGGTATTTGGAGGTCATTTAACCCTTTAAGTGGTGCGTCACACCAACCCACGTGCTGCTTGATTTATCATTCTCGTCCTTTTTTGCGTGTAGCTTGAGTGGCAGGGGTCAACACCTTGTAACTTTTTAACTTCAACAAACTTTTCCATTTGGAAATATATAGCCACCTTAGTTGCTTAAACTTTGATATTTTTCAAAGAAAAGAAATTATCATAACACACCAATAACTTTACACTTCTCCCATTCTTAGAAACTCTTTGATAGCATTACAAAATTTTCATCAATTGTATGCTTCTTGGTTTTCTACATATCTCCAAAAACATAGAAAATATCACAAAGAACAATGAAAAATCTCTAGGGTAAGCCTAAAGGTTTTAATGAAATTTGGTTAATAAATGTGCCACACATTTGTTAGATAAAAAAAAAGAACAATATAGATACAATAAGTTCAAAATTAGCTAGGTTGTGTTAAAGATATTTATTCTCGTAGTCCTCTTGATTACGTGGGAGATACCTAGGAATCATGAAACTAATATATACCAAACATCACATCACATGGGCTAAATTAATCAAGTCATATTACTATCATGACGGAATTTAACAAGTCTCCACCAACTGAATCAAATCACCTAAAGAGTAATTTGACAAGGCGCATCTTTATTTGACAAATGAACTTCACATTTATTAGTTATTATAGCCATTACAGAAGAATTCCCCAACTATCTCCTCAATAATTCAAGCATGAAGGCTATTTGCTCAACTAATAAAATCGTTGATGGAAGTCACCTAAGCATGCAAAAAACTACTTGCCATCTCATAGTGAAGTCATCAAGACTTCATCTGAGAAGATTTATTCTCAAATAATACATCCATCACATGGAGCTTATCAAAAGCTTTCTATGAAAATTTGATAGCTACAAACAACTGGGTGTATTTTGGTTACATCAAATAGTTATTAGATACTATTATATTATTGTATTTGTATGTAATTATTTTTGTAGCACTAAATCTTATTATAGACTCAACCCTAAAAATCTAAGCTAGGGTTATAGATTTCTACTTCGAAAGCAAGACGAAAATGTCATCCTTTCGCATCCGGGCTGATTCATGACGTGGACAAGCCAATGCAAGTCTTTTTTTTTACTTTTAAGCCAATTAAGGCGAACACATACGCAAGTTTGCTTACAACCTAAAAGACCTAATTGATAATAAAAGCTCTCAACGAATAGGTCAAAATGAGTTGTGTGTCGAAGCAATAGTCAACAGCTAAAGTTTAAAAAGGATTTAGATACTCTGATTATCACGCAAGCTTGATAATAAAGTCATGAAATATTAATTAAACGGCTGAGATTGCTTCAGCTGAGATTGCTTCAGCTGAGATTGCTTGATTTAAAATTATATTTTAAAAAATAAAATAAATTTAATTTCAGCTATTCAAAATGAATTGAATTGCTCAAATCTTTAAGCTTTGATACGCACTTATCATGATAATTAAATAGAATTGGCTATACAATCTTAAGCGCTACATGACAAGTGGAAGTTAGCTTCTGAATTTTCGTTAAAAAAAAAAAAATCTGTGAAATCTACCAGAGCTCAAAATCCTCAATGAATATAATCACCTCAATAGAATACATTTTTGAAAAGCTATGATGCACAGACACGGACACGGCGACACGGACACGGACACGGGACATGTTAGTTATTGAAAATATAGGACACGGGTTGGACACGTTATTATAGTTTTTATATTTAAAAAATAGTGTATAAAAATTAAATAAGTATAATTTTAAAAATAATTTAAAAATAATAAATCATTTAACTAGAATTTGTGCTTAATATGATTAGTATTATGATGTCGAGAGTCAGGCGTCGATATCGTTTATCAGTCATCGATAGAGGAGATGAAAATACCTTCACTGCCAAAAAGAAATTAAAATGAGAATATTCGATGATTGGGTATTAAGTGCGGACGTTGATTTGGTGTTGTGGATAGGAAATAAGAAATTTATTTTAAATCCCGCCAAATACAAGAAATTATATTTAAAAAAATTCATAAAATATTTAAGATACGCGTGTCCAATTTGTATTTAATATTTATTAATCGGACACATTTTCGGCGTGTCCGACACGTGTCGGAGGAGTGTCGGGCGAGTGTCGTGTCAGACACGGTGTCGGACACTGCACGCCTCTTTGAGGAGAAGTGTCGGTGCATCATAGTTGAAGAGTATCTATCCCACACTTTGATCCAAGTATTAATGATATATGTTGAAAAGAGAACTTATTCAATGAATCATATCATAATCATTCTGCAAATCCATGAAATAAAATTACACAATCCAACATACTAAACCTAAATCATAATCGATAAAACAAAATACAATCCATCCACAAGTAACAATCACATATTAACCAAGTAGCTTAATTTTCTTCTATTTGTATCACAGAATGACAGAATGTAATGGGGTTTTGTTATACAATGCACTTACATAGTGGGATAAAGAATTGATGTTGTTGATATTGTTATATCACAAAGTGAAATAGCGATATTGCACGGCCAAACAGGTCTTCCTCTAGCATAAGAAAACTACTGTAAGTTGCAGCTCATTCCATCCTAACAATGGATGGACTGGAGATTTTCACAAAAGGAGAACTATTGCTTGATTTGAATAGCATAGATTCATCTTCACTAGGCAAAGGAGTCAACACAAGCTGGGTATCATCAATATTTTTCTTCAAGTAAAACTTACCCTCAATTGCATCATAGGAGTCAGCTGTCCTAACCTCCTGAACTAAAGAGCATGGGCAACAACAAAGCCACTGAAAGCAGTCAGTTATATCAGGCTTATCACAGCAGAAATTGTTTGAAGGAAGGTTAAATCTCTTCCTCATCTTAATCCTCCAGAAACCACCATACAACAAACCAAAGATACAAAGCACAAATCCTGTGATACCCAACGCTTCTCGAACTGCTTCGTTATCAATATTGACTGCTGCCAAGTTGAATATGAAGAAAGGAGCAAGGCAAAATAAAAGGAAAGTTGCAGTGTGAACATACATGTTGCCAAAACCGAGCCGATCCATATTCCATCCAAACACACAGCAGCTACAGAATAATGAGAGGTAAGCTAAACAAACATAATCCCAGAAATCAAAGAGTCCCCCAATCCATTGCGGTGCGGTTTCGGCGACTCTACCGTCTTCTAACATTAAAGAGTTTCTCTTTTCAGGAGAGAAGGTAATCTGACTTGGTGACTCTTGATCAGTTTCTGTTGCATATTCTCTACTGAGAGGACTAAGAATGATGTATAAGCTTGCAATAGCTGCTGCACCGAATGCAATTGAAATGAGTATACCAACTCCAACAGCCGGTCGTTTCGATCTGGGGTAGCCTAAATTGATAGCACACAAAGCATACTGGGCAAAACAATTCAGATGGAGAAGGACAACCACAACAGAAATATGCATCCTCTCATTAGGCTTCTGCATTCCATTTTTGCAATATATTGTTCTTAGCATCGGAACATCCTTTGTTTTCCAGCGGAACAAAAGTGCAAGATGATAGAATCGCTTTGGATGTTGATAAAGACACATAAGAGTAAATAGAGCATTCAAGATTTGATTACTGACTTCAAACCATGTGTCTCGTTGGGATTTCTCTGGTAAAGCATCGTTCAGCATTCCAGTCATAACCAGAAAGAGGATAGCACCAGAAATAGCAACACAACTAAACCAAATAAAAAGAGCCATGTTCATAGGATCATTTATCCAGGTCTTGCACATAAACCGCAAACTATCCCAGTTTATTTTCCTAATGAAGGAAATATGAAAACGTTTGGAGGGACTAGAATTTTTTGAAGGAACTGAACCAGAATCTTTTTTTGTTTGATCCCAGAACCTCCAAGAATTTGAATAAGAAGAAAAACCATTGAACGAGCTGAACTTCAAAAACTTATTTCCTGGATGTTTACCATTTAAAACTTCCCGCTGCAATGTAATATTGCAAAGAGTTATTTGATCCGTTGCGTTATAACCTTTTGGTGTCGTCGTTCCTTGTTCTGCTTGATTTTGTGTAATGGATTTCTCATTTCCAGCTGAATCCATTTTGTTAAGCAGCAACGTAGATCCTAAAAGACTATTCAAAATGTTTAGAATTCTATTTCAGTTCCATGTGAAATTAGAAAAATCTTTTTTCTTGATAGTTCCATTTTATTTTTCCTACACATGAGGCGGATTTCTCAGAATAGAATTTCTCACGAATGTTTTGGTATGCCGAAGATGAAGTACAATCCTTTTGGATACTATTATCAAGTATTTGTGATAATAGCTAGCATAGCTATCAAGCCAAAAATCAAACCTGCCGAATGAGGAATGCATAGTTAAATAAGGCAATCATAATTTCTGTGCTGAATATGAAGATCATTAGGCAAAAGCATAGGAGATAAGCACTCAACCCCTGGCCTGATGCCACAATAGGCCCAAATGTTCAATTCGTAGAATTCAAAGGCATAACTCATGGATCCACCACAACAACAACATCAAGTCTTTATCCCACTGTGGGTTCAGCTACATGAATCCTTTTTATATATTGTATCAAGTTAAAAGTTAAATTCTCATTTAAATCTATTAAAAAAAAAGTCATTTCTAATATTTTATACCAAGTCTTTTTAGGTCTACATCTACCTTTCTTAACATAAGTCAAATCTAATACATCTACTTTCCTAACCGGATCATCGGAAGGCCGCCGTTTTATGTGACCAAACCATCTAAGGCAACTCTCTTTAATCTTATGTTTCACTAGAGCTACTCCAATCTTTTCACGTATATGTTCATTTCGGATCCTGTCTCTAAGAGTAAACTAGAGCAAGTTCAAGATTTCAGACACCAAAACAAGAATTTCAATGTATACAAGTTCATTTCAAGTTATACATAATAAAACAAAGATAACAATATATAGTATTAAATTGAGCTATAGCAAGAAACTACAAAAGATTTGTGCCAGGAAAAATGATAAACTAGAGCAATAGGAAAGAAGCATTAATCAGATAACCGCCAAATATGATAACATTACTATTTATACATGCTAGATAATAAAGATTTTCCACCTATAAGTACATATTTTTTCTTGAGATATACAGAATAGGAACTATATACAAGTTCAAGATTTTACGAATAATCCAAATTAGATTTTCTACACATATAGGTACAAGTTCATTTCACGCTATAGATAGCAGACGTATAGCAACTTACTAAATTTTAAAAAAATAAACTAATAAATAAATTAAAAAAAATATTCATACAAAAATAAGGGAAAAACTGCAGATATTTTCAACATCTTCAAAGATTTTCTAAGTTGTATATCTTCACAACCTGTATCAAGATTAATAACGCAGATATTAGCAGATAATTTATTAGTTGGCTATTCATTGTCAAATTGAAGGAGATCAAACATAAAGGATACCTATTTATAATTGTGCCTTCGAGATTTTTTGATTTCCCCAATTATATTCTGCCATACTTGTGTTCATAATTAACTTGGAAAATCATATATATTTTCAATCGTAAACAATCATAAGAAAGCTAACATATACAAAATTATCACCATCATCATAGTCTTATAACAATTATTTGAGGTTTGTGTTATAAATCCTCATTTATCATTCATTTATAATGAGTATTATTAATTATTATGAGATATTAAACATATTTTTCACAAATCATTTTGAACAACTTCAATCCTTGTAATCTTAAGTCTATTCATTTTACTTCTTTTTTTTTATTTATATAATTCATTTTTTGTGGGCTCCGAAAATTTGGCCCCGGCCTCTGCCCGACTGATACTTTTCTTTTCTTGGGCGAGGGAGTTTTAATGGAATAAGTTCCGGGTAAGGCTAGTCATCAATCAGATATTAATCAGATACTAATCAGAGATTTTGGGAAGGCATATAGGTTTGTAGAAAAGACACTAATCAGAGATTTCGCCCTCATTTTGTGAGAACATCATGATGTGAGTTCTAATTTCCTATAGGTGCAAGCCCCCATAGTTAATTACACCTCCGGATCACGAGAGAGAACTTTCGATTAAGGCTAGTCATCAATCAGATACGCAGAAATACATGGTATCTGACATATAGTAGCAGCCTAGATTTGGATTTAAAAATTTGAAGATCTGGGATGAGAAATTTGGGAAATTTTGATATTTAAAATTAGAAATTTTACCACCTTGCACTTAAAGCGGATGGTGGGGGAATGGATGAAGGACCCGATCAAGATCCCATAGTTCTGTCATCCCGAGCCATCGTGATCCCTGGTCTACTTAGTCAGGGGAGGTAGTCGACCCAACCTGATAGAAGGATCCTTGTCAGCAACCATGGGTTGCTTCATCCAAGGGTACCTTGTAGACCTAGGATGAATGTTTGTCTAACGGGACTAATTTAATTCCATCTTAGCTAACAAAGGGCTTTGTGCCTTATCGATCATATCTTATTGATTCATATCTCAAGGATTTGATGTCACTAAGGAACGTATTGGCTCTGACCATAACCAATATTTCGTTGTACCATTTTGCGGCAAAACCACTCGGTTTAGAGTGCCCTGGGTCATAACCGTTTATCCTGTGGTGCCATTTGGAGGCAAAATCACCTGTTAGAGGACACGTACCACGTCTTTAATGGCAAGAGATTATTTGACAATGGATCATAGTGATATTTTTGACTAGTCATTAGTTCTATGTGAGCTAAAGTAAATTATAATTTATCCACCCGATAAACTGTTGCGGATGGTGGATGAATTTTGTTTTAAGTTATTTGATGGATAGATTTCAATTTTTTTTTAATATCTGAAACTTTGGGATTTTTGGAGATTTTGAATTTTGGTGAGCATTTGGGTGAAATTTGAAAGTATTTGTGAACCCCTCCGGTTGAGATAAATATTCAACAAGGCCATCATCAAGTGTTTGGGGTCATTTCTATTTGTAGTTTAAACCTTGTCGACCCGACCAAGCTGTTGACTGAGGATCGAGTTTATCATAGGTTTTGTGTCTTTATTAGTATGAATATATTAAAACAAATATATCGGTTGCCACAACTTATCTTTATTTGATGGCTCGAATCCTGTCGACTTCTATTGATCCGCATAGAAGGATCGGGTTCGAACTTAAATTCACTTATTCACCCGCGCAGCATCCCTATACAACATGTGTGTACCTATAACACGCTCGCCTGGGTCCCATGCGGGTGTGTGATTATATTTACTCCTTTTGTATACCTATGTGTATACAAACTATAGTGCATGTGCGGGCATTTTGAAATATTTAAAAAGGTCTTCTATGACAGCTTGTAGAAATTTGCATTTTATGTAGTCACTTCGTACTTTACTTGTAAACAACATCTTAGGTGTAGAACAAATCTCCTACAATAGCTCATAGGAGCTCATTTGTCGCATTCTTTATGCATTTCACTATGATTTTGGCCCTCACGATACCTCCCCTACTACTATAGGTATGTATTCATTCATAGAGCAGAATTGACTACAGGATAATGCATTTACTGAAATCTTTCTGCATCTACCCATAAGTGGCATGTGGTACGTGCATCTATCTTTGTAGAGAGCTATTGCATATTTTTTTAATGCCACTCATAGGCATTTGCATTTGCATTTGATGTGATTATGTTGTATTTTGTTCTTGGATAGTATATCGAATGCATGGGATCTTCTACAGTATTTCGTAGGAGTTCATATACTTGCTACTATATTGCCCTTGTTTGTATGTGATATGCGACATATATTGTAGTTCATTACATGTTCATCATGTTTCACTTATGAATATCCCCTTCACTTTCATCACTTGCAATCTCAGATGCATTTGCTTATGTTTTGATGCTGAATCACAGTTGACTACGAAGACATTATAACATACATGCTTATTGTTGCGGATCTGTTTTCATGATTTATGATTTTGATAATAGCAAACACTCTTATTGCAAATACTCTTATTTCTCTACGACTGTCTTATTTACTGACATTGCAGGTCCACAAGATCATACTGTAATTTGAAACAAGCTCAAGATTCGGTAGACTAGGTCCGAGTCAATTTGTAACCCTTTTCCTTTCTTGAGTCTATTATATGTGGTGTAGCTCCTAATACTTTGTAACTTGGAAGATTCTCTGACTGTTCCCTAATGTTTACTGTTTTTGGTAACATCGTCCAGGACGATATAATCATCCTGGACGATCGGTTCAAAAGCATAAACCCTGATTAGGGCATCCTCATTAAAGCAGCTGTCATTATGCAAAAATATCATCCTGGACGATTTTGTATCGGTCAGGACGATAGGCTCAAAACAGAAAGAATCTGCCGCCAGATCTATTTAGGAATTACTTATTTTTAGAATTCGTTTAGGGGCTCGTCCAGGACTATAAAATATCGTCCAGGATGATCCAGGACAATTTTTTTCAAAATTAATCTGGCATTTAAGGAAAGCAATTATGACTTGATTGGATGATCAAATCGTCCTGGACGATCATAAGATCGTCCGGGACGATACGCTGGATGATTGGATATTGAACAGCTCTTTTTCAGGGCAATGTTCAGGACGATATTCCACGATTTGTTTTGATCATCCAGGACGATATATTATAGTCCTGGACGATATGAACAAATTTCTTCTGATCATCTCAAATCGTCCCGACTAATTAGGCTTATTTTGTACTGATCGTACAGAGCGATATTATTATCGTCCTGGACGATAAAGTCGGCATGCATTAATGAGCTCGTTTTGAGATCTTCTATTTAAGCTATGACATGACACTTGGTAACTGTCTTTGGCAGCCATTGTAGCTTCGTTCTTTCGGGGGAAACTTGAAGAGAGAGCTTGAAAGGGAGTGAGGAAAGGGTGGAATTTGAGAGAGGGAGAAGATCCTGTGAGGGGGGACTCAAGGGAGTGTGGAGGAGGTTCCACACGGTTGCTTCGGCAAGCTCGCACCTGAATACCATCGTGGTCCCTGGTCTACTTAGTCAGCGGAGGTAGTCGACCCAACCTGATAGAAGGATCCTTGTCAGCAACCATGGGTTGCTTCATCCAAGGGTACCTTGTAGACATAGGATGAATGTTTTTCTAACGGGACAAATTTAAATCCACTTTAGCTAACAAAGGGCTTTGTGCCTTATCGATCATATCTTATTGATTCATATCTCAAGGATTTGATATCACTAAGGAACGTATTGGCTCTGACCATAACCGGTATTTCGTGGTGCCATTTAGCGGCAAAACCACTCGGTTCAGAGTGCCCCGGGTCATAACCGTTTATCCTGCGGTGCCAATTGGAGGCAAAATCGCGGGTTAGAGGACACATACCACGTCCTTAATGGCAGGAGATTATTTGAGAATTAATCCTAATGATATTTTTGACTAGGCATTAGTTCTATGTGAGCTAAAATAAATTATAATTTATCCACCCGATAAACTGTTGTGGATGGTGGATGAATTTTGCTTTAAGTTATTTGATGGATAGATTCCTTTTTAAAAAAAATATCTGAAACTTTGGTATTTTTGGAGATTTTAAATTTTGGTGAGCATTTAGGTGAAATTTGAAAGTATTTGAGAACCCCTCCGGTTGAAATAAATATTCAACACGGCCATCATCGAGTGTTTGGGGTCATTTCTATTTATAGTTTGAACCTTGTCGACCCGACCAAGCTGTTGACTGAGGATCAAGGTGCCTTTATTAGTGAATTCTCTTGATTATAGGTCTTGAAGGCTTAATATGAATGTATTAAAACAAATATATCGGTTACCACAACTATATCTTTATTTAATGGCTCGAATCTTGTCGACTTCTATTGATCCGCATAGAATGATCGGGTTCGAACTTGAATTCACTTATTCACCCCCACAGCATCCCTATACGTCATATGTGTACCCATAACACGCTCACCTGAGTCCCATGCGGGTGGTGTATGATTATATTTACTCCTTTTGTATACTTATGTGTATACAAACTATAGTGCATTTGCGGGCATTTTGGAATATTTAAAAAGGTCTTCTATGACAACTTGTAGAAATTTGCATTTTATGTAGTCACTCCGTGCTTTACTTGTAAACAACATCTTCCGTGTAGAACAAATCTCCTACAATAGCTCATAGGAACTTGCATTTGTCGCATTCTTTATACATTTCACTATGATTTTGGCCCTCATGATACCTCCCCTACTACTGTAGGTAGATGTATTCATTCATAAATCAGAATTGACTACAGGATACTGCATTTACTGAAATCTTTCTGCATCTACCCATAAGTGGCATGTGGCATGTGCATCTATCTTTGTAGAGAGCTATTGCAGATTTTTTTAATGCCACTCATAGGCATTTGCATTTGATGTGATTGTGTTGTATTTTGTTCTTGGATAGTATATCGAATGCATAAGGATCTTCTACAGTATTTCGTAGGAGCTCCTATACTTGCTAGCATATTGTCCTTGTTTGTATGTGATATGTGACATATATTGTAGTTCATTACATGTTCATCATGTTTAACTAATGAATATCCCCTTCACTTTCATCACTTGCAATCTCGGATGCATTTGCTTATGTTTTGATGCTGAGTGACAGTTGACGATGGAGATATTATAACATACATGCTTATCACCTTCCATCATCTGTGTACTATATGTCTCTTAGATTTTTAATTACCATCCATAAATACTTTGCATGTATTTATGATAAGCTTTTTATAACTGCTTATAAATAGCACTGTAAGTATATGTATGCATTCATTATCACCACTTACAAATGTTTAGTATACTCATAAATGGTTGAGTGGCATTGAGTTGAAGTATTAGTCCACCCGTTGGTTGCTATTGATGATGATCCAATTCTCCTTCATGGCGGCTTCTTACGTTTGCTTATGGGCATGATGTACTTTTCATATACATGCTAATTGTGTATCTTTTATTATTACCTCCAAGTAGCTCTTTGTGGGTAATACAACTTCATCACGCTGCTAGTTGATTCATGATGGGGGTAATGACCTCGGTATTATCGTCACTTGAAAATTTGTATTTCAGTTAACGTATCCTCCCATAATCAAATTATACTTGAAAGCTCCTTATCCTCCAAGATGGATTGCAAAGTGTACATACACATGATGAACTTAACATTATTGATCATTAACATTTATCAACTGGTTGAAGCGACGATTGAAGGTTTTACATTGTCACTTATGCACATGTCACTACATTCTCCGTTTGCTCCTTATTGATGATTGCTTGCAAGTTTGTTTTGGAGCTTTAGTCATTATAAGTATCGTGTTCAAATTTATGCATTATCCAACCTCTCTTACACTTGGACTTGGAAGCTTCTAGTTCCATCAATGACATTATTACACTTGAATGGTTAGGATTCTCTTCTCAAATATTTAGATTTTGATCACTTATTAGTTAAACCAAAGTCTAGTCCCAATTATGTCCTTGCTTGAGTTCAAGTAGCAAGCTCAAGTTATATGTTCAAATCCACAAGTTCAGTTCATGTTCAAGTACAAGTCTTCTGCGGTCCAAGTCAAATCTTTGCTCAAGTTCAAATGTTCAAGTCATGCTTAATATGCAAATTAAGCCCATCTTGAGTTCAGGTCCATTTGTGTTCAAGTCTTAGTTCCTCGATACCACTACGTACATGCTCGGTACCGAGCCAGTACCGCTCGGTGTCGAGCGATACATGCTTGGTACCGCTCAGAATTTTTCCATACAAACAACTTACGAACTTTAAAAATAAGCAGAACTTCAAAATTACTCTTACAATAAAATTTTGTTCCAGGGGCGCTACGCCCGAAAACCCCGCAGGGCCCCCTTGGACCCGGCAAACCGGTATATTATTGTATTCATGTTGTCTTATTATTGGTAGTACAAATAATTGTTAAAATCTGTCCTATTATTGATTTTGTGTTGTGATTTTTTTGCTTGTGAATAAATAAAAATCTTGTATATATCAGTAATTTAATGTTGATTATTTATTTCTATAAATTATTAGCATGATTAGTGGCACAAGAAGGAAAGATCCTGCATTAAAATATAGAATTCAAGTTAAAATGTCAGGCGAAGGTGCAAAGAATGGATATGTTTACATGAAATATAATTTATGTGAGAAATGCATAACTGGTGGCGTCAAGAGGTTGAATGATCATCTAGCCTGCACTCATGTTAATGTGGGACCATGTGCAAAAGTACCAGATGAGATGAAAAATGAATATACAAATTATTTAATGAAATTTGTCACCACAAAGGAGGTCACACAAAGAAATATGAAAGAAATAATAGAAAACTCTTCTTACTATGGATCACATCACGAAGGTTCCAGTAGTGGAAGCCATCTAGTTTCTTCTAACCAAGGCACTCGAGGTCCCATGAATAGATTTATAATAAATATTGATGACGAGGAAAACATAAACACTTAGGATCTTCAGCCTCCTACTGCTACAAAATAACTCAGGAACAGAATTTGTTTGGATATCGCCAGATTCATCTATGAAAATGGGATTCCATTTAATATTGTTAGGAGTCCGTTATTGATCAATATGTTACAAGCTATGGAAGAGGACTACAACATCCAAGCATGTATGAACTGAGGACTTGGATGCTGAATGAGGAGGTCAAGAAAATTTCAAAAATGGTAGATGATGTTAAGAAGACTTTGATTGAGACAGGAGTCACAATAATGTCAAATGATTTGTCAAATATTCGACATAGAAGTATTATTAATTTCTTGGTCAAGAATCCATATGGAACAATTTTTTAAGATCAGTGGATGCATCAAGTTTTATAAAGGATGCACAATTATTGTTTGAAATGTTGGATCAAGTTATTGAAGAAGTGGGTAATGCTTTAGTCGTACAAGTTGTTACTGATAATGCAAGTGCATATAAAGCTGAAAGGAGAATGTTAATAAAGAAGAGGCCTCACCTTTACTAGACTCCTTGTGTTGCACATTGCATTGATTTAATGCTTGATAGGTTGGGACAATTGCCTCAGCATAAATCAGCCCTATTGAAGGCCAAATTCATTAGTAAATTCATATACAATCATTATTGGGTACTCAATTTGATGAGAAAATTCACTGACAAGGAAATTATTAGACATGCTGTTATGAGATTTGTTACTGCATATTTAACATTATAGAGATTCAAGGAGTTATTGAAACCTTTAGAAGCTATGTTTGCTTCTGAAGAATGAGATAAAAGTTCATGGGAAAAAAAACAAGAAGGAAAATAGGTAAACAAATTTGTTATGAAAGATGATTCATTCTTTCGTAGTACAAATTATGCTTTAAAGACAAGAGCACCATTAGTTAAGGTGCTTAGAATGGTTGATGGAGATAGGGCCCCGGCTGTGAAATTTATTTATGAAGCAATGAATAGTGCTAAAGAAGATATTGCAAAAGATTTGAGAGGTCAAGAAAGTGTCTATAAAGAAATATATGATATTATAGATAAAAAGTGAGATCGTCAATTACACCAACACTTACATGCTGCTGCATACTATTTAAATCCTCAATTTCATTATGATAAAGACTTTCATATTGATAAAATAATAAAAACTGATTTGTATGCATGTATGGAAAGACTAATTTCTGAAGAAGACTACCTCAAAGTGAATGATCAACTTGAGAAATTTCATTTGAAGAAGGGAATGTTTGGATTTATAGCAGCACAAGCATGCTACAAAACACAATCTCTTGCTATGTTTATAATTTATATATTTATAATTTTAATTTTAATATTTATGTTCAAGTATTCTATTTCAATCAATATTCATAAAATACTATTCATTTTCATGTAGAACGTTTGTGGAATCAGTTTTGAGATGTTCCCGAATTGAAAGCTAAGAATAAAGGAAAAATATTATAGATGAAGAAGAGTTTAAGAATGACTTTGACATTAATTATGAAGATTCTTCTGAAGACAATCAAAGTGATGATGAGCATGCATTGGGTCTTGATCCTAAAGAGTTTTATTTTTAAGTGAGTTTATTTTAAATCTTCTTTTCCAATATTATACTAATATTATCTTAGAATAAATCATCAAATTCAATTTTGACATAATATTTTATTATTTTTTGTCATTATTTATAATTTTAAATTATTTTATTTTTATCAATTTTTTAAGCTTACGCCTCGATCCGCCTTGAGGCTTACACCTCGCCTTGCTTAGCCAAAATGTCTTGATTCCCGATTTCCTTTTTCAAAACATTGTTTAATATAATTAATTATTAATTAATCATATATTAATTATAATTAATTAAATCTAATTATGATTAATTATTTTTAATTAGAAATAATTATTATTAATCATTAATTAATCATAATTATTAAATTTAATTATGTTTAGATATCTTTAATTATAATTAATGATCAATTAATCATGTATTAATTATAATTAATTAAATCTAATTATGATTAATTATTTTTAATTAGAAATAATTATTATTAATCATTAATTAATCATAATTATTAAATTTAATTATGTTTAGATATCTTTAATTATAATTAATGATCAATTAATCATGTATTAATTATAATTAATTAAATCTAATTATTATTGATTTTAATTATTATTATATTATAAATCAATTGTTATTAGTTATTTTAATTATAATTAATTTTAAAAAGGTGACTCCTCTCTTATCTCGGTGTGCGTGACGCGCCGATTAACCACATATACATATTTTTCTTAGCGTGGTAGGAGGGAATCCGATGCGACACCTACGACGACGTAGGTAAGTAGCTCTCAGACTTAAAATATTGTCCTCGACGCGTGTGACGTGCCAGTTAACAACCTATAAATGCTTTTCTTAGCGTGGTAGGAGGGAATCCGGTGCGACACCTGCAATGAGGCAGGTAAGCAGCTCTCAGACCCAAAATTTTGTCCTATGTATGTGACGAGTCAATCAACCACCTATAGACACTTTTTTTTAGCATGGTAGGAGGGAACCTGGTGCGACACATGCGACGAGAAAGGTAGGCCATGTACAAGCTTTTCTTAGCATGGTGGAGACAACTTTGAGTACCCGTAAGCACCTTAGTGCCTGTGGGGAAACCACTGTACTTTTTTAAGCAGGTGCCACTGGAGCCCAATACATATTTTTTTGCGTGGTGGAATTAAAGACTACGACCACGGTGTCTAAGGAAACCTACCATATACGCTTTTTTTAGCATAAAGGAAAGGCCCAGACTCCCCTATATTTCCCCCAAACGGGGATATGCTAGGATGCTGCTGAATTTTAAACTGAAATATACAAAACTTAAACAACAAAAAAACTCCACTTAAGCAGCAATACAGAGGACCTGTACTTAAACAGAAATGCACAGAACTTGAACCAAATGTGCAGAGGACTTGTACGAATAACAAAGAACATGACTTGAACTGAACTATAAAAGATTGAACATTGAACTCTAAAATGCACAATCAATTAAAAGTTTAATCTTAAAATACAGTTCAAGCCATTCAAATATAAACATACAAGCAAGGGACTTGTTTCAAATAGAACACCAAGCAATGATCAATAATGACCAAGGAAGATATGTATTATACTTATAAGGAAATATAACAATCCCCTATAATCGATGTCAAACAAATGCACTGACTTTTAGCAAGTAGAAGAGTTTAACAAGTAATGAAGGCAATGACCTGACCAAGATACGAATGCAACAATTCTTTCAGTTCATATAACTAATGATATCAAATCAAGTTTAAATAAAGCCAGTCCACTGTAAAGAGTGTAAATACCTTTTTTATGCAACAATGAAGAACTTGAGACACAAGCAGTAACGCCTATTGATTGAAAAAGGCGACACTGGCAATTAATAGTAGAAGGCCCATCACTGCAAACAAATACATCAAATCACCTGTAAATGGTGAAGGTGAACATGATGTAGATACAATAAACTCCTACAAGAGTCCCTATGCAGTCAAATACAGTGTACTTATAAGCAACATCAATCAACTGAAGAATACACAGGAGTCTCCTACTTGCATCGACGAGAGCCTCAATACAAATAACAGTTAGCCTATAGATTGAGATGGCAACCCTAAAAATTGATAAATAGATGACATGTTATGCAAACAACAATCCTCTTATAGATTGAAATGGAGGCACCTAAAATTAACAGGGGAAACCTATCGTGCGTACAATAAATCACATCAAGACAAGAGATATTGAATACAGTGATGCTTTGCAATCAACACCAACAATTTGTATACAACTTGCTACTGTCAACAAGTGTATAAAAATCACCTGGGAATGATGAAGGTGGATATGATGTAGGACCAATGGCTCTTCTACAAGTACGTCAAGGAGATTGTAGAGAACATAATCATTCCTTGTGAGCAAGGATGGATGATATGACGCATTTGTAGATAACAACAGCAGGTATATCGTAAGTACAGTGAACCCCCTTGTGGACACAAATACACAAAACCTCTAAAAATAACCTTGGGAGATATATTGCGTACAGTAATCCATCCACGAATGATGACAAATATTTGAGCAAATTCGAACTAAACATCCTGGTGTTCTAAAGTTTCTTCTTTGCCTTTTGTCTGAGATAAAACATCTATGACCTCTATAGGTCTTAGAAGTGCAAATGATCTTCGAAGTTTGACTTTGCACCATAATATACCATGTACACTGATAGTGCTACGGTAACGCCTCTGCTGATGCTGTTCAACCAAGTAATACAAGAACCTACTGATTTCATGGACAAAATCCTCCCCTAAGAAGAACAACTCCTGTAAGAATGGAAGAGATGTTTGAGCAAATTCGAACTAAACTTCCTAGTGTTTCAAAATTCCTTCAAGAAATGTAAATCCCTTTAATACCTCCATAACAATCAGACTATTATTCTTGTTGAAGAAGTCATGAACAACAAGAGCATCGAGATACCTCAACTTATTTTAGAGGCCAACTACTTAACTGTGGAGGTTATATTTTATAGAAACCTAAAATATTGTAGATCCTGAAAAGGATTATTTTTAAAGCAACAGCCACTGATTTCAAAGTATAGGGCATCAGTAAGAATGCAATCATCTAATGTTGCAATAATTGATTCTTTATTTAAGCCAACAACAGAAAATGATGGTGTTGACATAATGAAAGAGCTACTTATTAATTCTTATACGAGCCCTAAAAAGACTACCTAGTGAATGAGAAAAGGGAGTTAACATTAGGTCAATAAGCGCCTCATGACAGTCAAATAACAATAGGTACGAGTCACCTGTCAGCAAAGGCATACATAAGCCCCAAAATAGAATGGTGCGTTCAAACGAGTGTTTCCCACACAACTGAGAAGCATGCAAATGCCTCCACACATGCATTATAATATGTATGCACATAGGAATAAAAAAGGGGCAAGTTCAACCATACACCCGCATGGGCCCTGGGGAGCATGTTATGGGTACACACGTGACATCTAGGGATGCTGTGCGGACCAATAAATGAACCACAATTCG
This sequence comes from Dendrobium catenatum, assembly GCF_001605985.2. Taxonomy (NCBI): domain Eukaryota; kingdom Viridiplantae; phylum Streptophyta; class Magnoliopsida; order Asparagales; family Orchidaceae; genus Dendrobium; species Dendrobium catenatum. Next base: position 8,385,616 of record NW_021318693.1, read on the forward strand.
AGCATGATCCTTCTATATGAATAGATATGAGTCGACAATGCTCGAATTATCAAATAAGTATACGGTCGGAGTGTCGACCGGAATATCTTTTTTATACGTTCATATAAGATAGGCATCCAACAAAAAAAAATTCAATTAACAAAACCACAAAGCCAGCAACGAACCTGATCATTTATCGACAAATTGACAAAATCCATAAGGTTCAATTCCAAAATTGAAATGATCCCACATACCCCGATGATGGTCTTGTTGATAGAAGATCTCAACTGGAGGGGTCAATTCAAAAACTTCAAATACTCTCAAAACCCAAAAACTAAAATGACAAAAATCCCAAAATCTAAAATATTTAAAATTGAAATAATCCATTAAATGACAAAAAGACAATAGAGCTAATGCTTAATAGAAAATATCACTAAGATAAATTCTCAAATAATTTCCTGCTAGTAAAGACATGGTACGTGTTCTATGAACGACAGTTTTAGCACCAAATGACACTGCAGGATAAACGGTTATGACCCGGGGCCCTCTGAATCGAGTGGTTTTATTGCCAAATGGCACCACTAAATTACGGTTATGACCAGAGCCAATACATTCCTTAGTAGCATCAAATCTTTGAGATATAAATTAATAGGATATAGGGGCTGTTTGGTTGCCTGAAAAAAAACATGTAGTGTAAAGTAAATGCAATATAAAGTAAATGTAGTGTTTTCTGAATACTTTAAGACTATTTGGTTGTCTGCAAAATAAACGCAGCAGAATTGTATCTTTTGTTTGGTTAAGTAGATCTAGAATAAAGTAAAAGTGATTTTTTTGTCATAATTAATTTTGGTATTACAACTAGTGTATTTATAAAAGCAATATATTTATAATAATTAGTATTATTTGGTGTTATAAAATAAAATCAGTGTATTTATTTATTGCACTATCTTATTATAATTTTTTTTTAGATTATAAAATAAAATCAGTGTGATTCTAATTCTACAAATTAGCTGTGATTCTAATTCTACAAATTAGCTGTGATAACTCTCTAGACCTCTCGAGTAAATAATCTCTTCTGATTGTATGACTCGGGTCCTCATTTGCAATTGCATTACCATTATTCATTGTGCTCAGTCCTCCATCAGCAAGAATGCTGCTTTTTGGATTCATTGCAAAAATTCTTATATTTTGCTGCTACAAAACAAGGTGTGATCTTTCTTCTTATTCTATCAGTTTCCTATAATGCAGATGTTGGGTTGGCCTAACAATTGAATAAAAATATTAAAAAAAAGGTAAGAACATTCCAAGCAGACACACAAATTGCAAACTGAAACTTCAAGCAACAATAGATTCCATCATGCGTGTCATGGCAAGTGGTCAAAAGGAAACAGCTTATTAGACAGAAATACAAAATAATTATATTTGCATAAAAGACCAAAGCGGACAGCAAAGCCAAGTGAACGAACTAGAAAATTTACAAAAAAAAAAAAAGTTTGTTGCAAGAAGCGTCAAATTTGAAGCTTTTCCAGGGAAAAAATGTTAAAAACCTTGGTAGTGGGTAACATTTCTTCCAGAGAAAAAGTAGATTTCTTCACTTCGATGGCAGAGACTTCGTCTGAGCTTGAGGGATTGAGAGAGGGAGAACTTATTTTGAAGATAGCAGGTACAAAATTATGAGCACATGCCTTGGATAGATGGTGCCATAGCCATTCTTCAGATAGAGCTTTAGTGTTAGACTTCTTTCATCCCAACATCGCCACAACAAATTATGGAAGTTCCAACGGCTTTCAGCGAGGAGTACCAGTTGCAAGGAGTTCTAACAGGGAGCCAATGGGGGAAGTTTGATGGATATTCCAATATTGAAGTTGCCCAGTTTTCTTCATCTTCCAAGAAGTCGAATATGAAAATGCATAGATGGGAAGATGCGAAGTAAATGAATTAAATCTTTCAAGAGGTCGTCGAGAAGTCGAATGTGAAGAGGCAGTGATGGATAGATGCAAAATATATAAACGAATTAAATCTTCCTAAAAATTAAATGCGAAGAAGCCCGGAGTGAGAAGAATTTACCAAGAAGTTAAACAATCAGAAGAAGTCATAGGCTATGGTAGAAGCAAACAGTCACACCCAAATACCAAGCAGAAGGGAAATTTTGGAATGCGAAAGGCTTAGGCGATGCCAGTTAGAAGAAATGTTATTGAAGTTATAGAAATTGAAGATACCGTAATAAATGGGGAACGAAGGTCTCACCAGTCCGTAAGCGCTTGAAGGGACAGATCTCAGAGGAACACGGGAAGCCGCCGCTTCCACTACTAGAGTAATTGAAGGAAGCAACACAAGTCACAGCTTCCGTCGTCGGGGGCGAAGGACCCTCTACTTGCTTCCTCTTCAACTTTCGTGCGAGGGAATTTCTAACCCGCTCAATTTGAGCGAGTTTTGATGTCGCACGAACAGCCTCTTGTAATCCACGATTGATGCTTCGAAGGACTTCCTTATGTTCCGCTCAAAATCAACCAAACGACGCAATTTAACAAATGCATGTAATTACATTACTTTATCCTCCTAATTCTGCATACCAAACAGCCTCATAATCAATAGGGCACAAAGCCCTCTGCTAGCTAAGGTGGATTCTGTAGGCTCCGAAAATTCGGCCCCGGCTTCCGTCCGCTCGCTTTTCTTTTTCTTCGGCGAGGGAGTTTTAACTGAATATGTTCCGGGGTAAATTTTGGAAGGCATATGGGTTTGTAGATAAGACACTACCCAGAGATTTCGCCCTCATTTTGTGAGGACTTTATGATCTGAGTTCTGGTTTCCTATAGGCGTAAGCCCCTATAGTTAATTACC